>NW_015505774.1:557957-559675 GCF_001515645.1 Sinocyclocheilus grahami | reverse complement strand
TTACATGTAACGGAATTACGTAATTTAATTACAAAATAAAAGTAATTGTAATCAGTTACAGTTACTAAGAAAAACTTTGTAATTAAATTACAGTTACTTATGAAAATGTTAAGGATTACAAAGGGGGTTACATCTGATTTTTTTTCACACACACTCCCACATACAGATTTAATTGAGTTCTTTCATAAATTGAAACACCAGTGTTTCAGAAGTTTGTAACATGCTTATCCGATTTGGTTTATTTATATACTTTATTTTTTTGAAGGTTAACTGTTTTTTTCTAAGCCATTGTTAGATTCCAGAGTTATTCCTGTCATAGCTATGCAAAGATTTGATTTCAAAAACAGTATAATAGCTATTAAACTATTTCTTATGATTTTAAATATGTATTTAACCTCAGAATGATTTTAAAGTAAGTCTGATTTTGTGGCGGCTGTGCTTCAAAAGGGACATCGGATGCCCATTTTCCACAAGTTGGTATGATTCTTTAGGGTATTCTTTAAATGGTCTCAGTGGTCCGTGCAGCTGGATCATGAACAATGGGTACTGATCCATCTTTAAGTTTGAACTTTTTAACAAAACCTGCCTTGAATTGTCACTCATTCAGAAAGCAGTCTGGAGTAAAATTATTTGCACAGCCAGACATAAACAAATTTAGTGAAAGTGAAGTGACGTGTGACCAAGTATGGTGACCCATACTCGGAATCTGTGCTCTGCATTTAACCCATCCAAGTGCACACACACACAGCAGTGTGCACACATACACACCGTGAACACACACAGCAGTGGGAGCAGTTGGGGGTTTGGTGTCTTGCTCAAGGGTCTCACCTCAGTCGTGGTATTGAAGGTGGAAGAGAGCGCTGGTTATACACTCCAAAATCAAAATGGCTTGATAATTGAGACTGTTTAGGTTTTTGGGGGATTAAAAAAAGGAGTGAATTTTTATCATTGCAGGGTGGTTGTGTCCACACACTGCTAAGACACATTTATATGCAAATGAAGATATTTTGCATCCAATGTCTCCTTTAAAATTAAAATATTATAATCCTAATTCAAGTGATGATGAAAAATTTTGAAAGTCTGACAGTAATCAGTGTTGAGCACTACTAAGCACTAGCACTACTACTAAGGTTAACCCTGCCTGGTTAGCATGTTTGAAAATGATTAACAGTTGAAATCATTAGAAATTTAGAAAAGTAATAAAAAAGTAAACAAATGTAATCAGCTACATTACTTTAATAAAGTAATTGAAAAGTTATACTACTTATTACATTTCAAGTAGGGTAACTTGTTATCTGTAACCTATTACATTTCCAAAGTAACCTTCCCAACACTGTAGATAGCACAGGCCGATAGCTTCTAACTCAACCTGATATAATTACATCATTACTCACATTGCGCAGCTGATTGGTTTGTTTTCACATAAACAGCCAATGAGCTTGCTGCTCGACATTAAAATGCTCGTCTGAAGCAGTTGCAGCACGCTTCAGAAACCCTCCACCTCCCCCAGCTCCACCTGTATAGATCTGCTATGGGGTGATTTCATGTATGTTTTGCATGGGGGTTATTTCATGTTATATGTACAGCAGCAGTATTTCTTACATGAACAATGAACATGAACAAAATTAACATTTTGTCTGTGGCAGTAGTAGTAAGTCTTGGAACATGCTCTGCCACAGCAGCAGCAGCGTAGCAGATCTATTCCGCCAAGACCAAAC
>NW_015505774.1:557068-557830 GCF_001515645.1 Sinocyclocheilus grahami | reverse complement strand
GTGTTGGGGAGTAACTAGTTACATGTAACGGAATTACGTAATTTTATTACAAAATAAAAGTATTTGTGATCAGTTTCAGTTACTGAGAAAAAAAAATGTGTGATTAAATTAAAGTTACTTATGAAAATGTTAAGGATTACAAAGGGGGTTACATCTGATTTTTTCACACACACTCCCACATACAGATTTCATTGAGTTCTTTCATAAATTGCAGTGACTGCTCTAAAATATGAAACACCAATGTTTCAGAAGTTTATAACATGCTTATCCGATAGGGTTCATAATATGCTTTATTTTTTTAAGATTGACAATTTTTTTTCTAAGGCATTGTTAGATTCCAGTGTTTCCTGTCATAGCTATGCAAAGATTTGATTTCAAAAACAGTATCATAGCTATTAAACTATTTCTTATGATTTTAAATATGTATTTAACCTCAGAATGATTTTAAAGTAAGTCTGATTTTGTGGCGGCTGTGCTTCAAAGGGGACATCGGATGCCCATTTTCCACAAGTTGGTATAATTCTCTAGGGTATTCGTGAAATGGTCTCAGTGTTTCGTGTAAACCTTGTCAAAAACAGCTGTGTTCACAGCGACTCGTTTCGGTGCATTTCTCTTTACATGCTAATGAGCTCTGCTCGCCCCGCCCCTCTCTTCTGTGGAAGAGCAAACACGATTCGCAAAGAATCATAAAAAATATAAAGAGTAGTGGCACTGATTGCCTTGCGGGCAGCGTGCCGACATACAGTGCCACTGCGCTGCGGG
>NW_015505774.1:555742-556448 GCF_001515645.1 Sinocyclocheilus grahami | reverse complement strand
ACACACACACACACACACACACATATATATATATATGCCTGTCGCAATAATCAATACATCGACTTATCGCGCAATATATGTACATGACCTCAATCATTTTTGGTGACGCAATATATCGCCCATTATATTTACTTACCATTTATATTAATGTCACCATGTTTTGTATATTCCACTTGTGCCTGTGCCTTTTGCAGCTTCTCGTACATAACGTGGTGTAGGTCAAATTTAAAAAATGCTTCTACAAAAAAAAGTTTCATCTGCAGATATGGCCTTGTTTAGGGATCTGTGCCTTTGTGCATACGGACATCTGACTGCTGAGTAGTGATTGTGTTTTTCAGCAATAGTGTGCACCCTTCATTTACAGAGAAAAGAAGGTCAGGGAAAAATCTCCAGACAAGTTCTTTGTGCATTTTTCTTTTTTTCTACTTGTTACTTTTTGTTAGAAAATGTTTATTTACTTATTCAGTTTTTTTAAGGTATCTAATGTTTTGATACTTCATTTCCTTGATCTAAATATTCTTAAATTAAAAGTTTGTTGTAATTTGGAAGCGTGTAGGCCTTCCTGCATTATTATGCTGTTACATTATGATTATATATTCAGTGGCATAAAATGGTCTTTAAAATTGACAATAATATCGCTTATCACAATTATTTCTGGGGCGATATATCGCACAACAAAAAGTTGTCATCGTGACAGACCTATATA
>NW_015505774.1:502884-555732 GCF_001515645.1 Sinocyclocheilus grahami | reverse complement strand
TATATATATATATATATATATATATATATATATATATATGACCTGAACAATCATCAAACCAGAGCCGAACTCAGCAAGGTCAAACCGGGCTCTTCCAGATGTTACCGTAGTATTACTATAGTACTGTGCAGCACTGAGTCAATAATATAGTACATGACCATGGCAGGCATTCAGCATAATGATACTTATTAAAGTACTGTAGTTACAGTAAAGGCCTGATTATCAGTGTGATGAGCGAATCGATATATGCGCTCACCTCATGCGACTAAAGCGCGCGTGCTACGAGAGTGTACATACATATTTATTCATTTAGTCATTTATTACATATGTAACAATTATATTCTCATTTTCATGCGAATCAAACACGATTAAGAAATATTTCGTCTAACCTTGTGTTTGACACCCGAGCCTCCGACAGACGAACCAACAGCTTCCGGATCACCGCGAGCGCTTATGGGTATGACCTCTGGTGTGACGCGTGATCGGGATTAATGCGTCACGTACTTTTTAGGTTTATTTTCTGCTTTCGGTTGTTTAATGTGCAGGTTGTTACATTATTTATTTATTTATTTATTTTTTCAGATTATTTTAGTTTTACAAATCAAATAAAATGGACCTGTTCGTGTCTTACAACCCGGAAGATAATTTGCGTTTTGACCAGCTGCTTCTTTAGGAATCTGGGAATAATTAAGCTCTGAGTTTCATGACATTAAAAAGACGTTAACGATTTTTTTTCTCTACAGCTCAAATGACGAACATTAGGCTTGTTTGAGATGCATTGGCGCTGCGCAGACCGATCGCGAGAGCAAACGACTCGCTCTCGCGGTACTTTGCTGTCATACGCCGATCAGTCTGCGCAGCGCCAATGCATCTCAAACAAGCCTAAAAAGTTGTATTTATTTATTTATTCTTTTTTTTTTTTTTGAATATGCTGAACATTTAACATTAATCTCATAACAAGATTTTACAAACAGGACATTCACATTTTATGAAAGAAAAAAGAAAGAAAAAGAAAATAACAAGAAAAGTATACATTGATAATCACAATAAAAAGGAGGGGTTTAGTTCTTTGAACGTAGTTCTGGTTGCTTTCCGATTTGTAAGTCCTTGAAGAGTTTCAAAATAAATCCCCAAGTCAACTTTGAAGTGGCAAATATTAGGCATCCTTTCTGACCATTTACATTTGTGTATATAAAACGTACCTAATAATATTAGAATATTTAGCATAAAGATGTGACTCTTGTTAATTTCTTTGTCATAATAATAAAATATAATCTATTGTCCTTATATTCATTTTAGATCCACTCAACATAGTAAACAAACATTCAGCCTCTATCCCAAAAACAAACAAACATTAACATACCGGTACTTCGAAAAAAAAAGATGCAAAAGCAGAGGCAGTCAGTGTGAATGGAGCGTTTCATGTGTAGAAAGTAAAATGCTGCACAAAATGATGATACAAAGAAACCATCATTCAAGATTGGATGGGACCTTTGTGCAATGGGAAGCAATGGGTGTACATACTATAGGGGACCGTTAATTTCTTTGTCATAATAATAAAATATAATCTATTGTCCTTATATTCATTTTAGATCCACTCAACATAGTAAACAAACATTCAGCCTCTATCCCAAAAACAAACAAACATTAACATACCTGTACTTCGAAAAAAAAGATGCAAAATAGTCGTAACATCCATTCCACAAAAAAACACAATATTCAGAGAGATCAGCTTTGTATCTCTTGAGGAACTGGTTAGTTGGATAAATTATATGTAGAATTTTAAAGTAAATTTCACTAACTTTATTAGTGACACAGTATTTGTTATTATAAGTCCAAATCAATTTCCAATTGATATTCTCAAAAAGGTTATTCCAGAAGTAGGCTACTTATATCGAAATGTTGCAGGGCAATGAATCAAATATCTAAAAAATATATTATTACACTTTTTTATCTTTAATATTAATACCGTTTAATAAGATCTCTTTTTTTAAATGTTGATTGCTTTGACTCACAGAAGCCCTGCAAAAGCCTCACAAATCCTGCTGGTATTGCAACTACAATATCCTACACTCATCTGGAGGTATTCATTTCTCTGAAAATTCTGAATGTTTAAGTAAATATCCTTCATTATTTATCAACTGTGGGACCATTAGAATATCATTTTAACCCAATTATTAGCCTAAAAAGTGTTTCACAAAGGCGAATCGAGAATCAGTCTGATCTGCACCATTCTCTACTGTTTTCATGTTGATGCATTAAAAAGATTCTTATCGAAAAATCAGGCAGTACATTCTTAATATTCAAGACTCGAAAATGTTTTTAATGTTTTTAATTGTACCAATTATTGTAATGGAATTGCTGAGGAGTGATGATGATTTGAACAGCAGAGGCAGTCAGTGTGAATGGAGCGTTTCATGTGTAGAAAGTAAAATGCTGCACAAAATGATGATACAAAGAAACCATCATTCAAGATTGGATGGGACCTTTGTGCATTGGGAAGAAATGGGTGTACATACTATAGGGGAGATTTTCACTGATGGGGCTCTGACATCCATTAGTCAGCTGCAAAAGAAATGTACATTTCCCCAGTCATTTTTTAAAAAGATTTCTACAGGTTAGGATTTTTTTATACGTGCTCATGCAATTCATTGGATAATACACCACCCTCCATTACTGATAAGTGTAAAGGAAGTAAAAAGGCATTATCCATCATTTATGATCTGCTAGCCTACAATTATTTCTTCCTCTATAAGTTTTAAGGAAGAATGGGAGAAAGAACTAGGGAGTTGAAATCTCTGAGGAAACGTGGCAGAGTTTAAAGGATATTAACGTATATTCTATTAATTCTAGACACTGCCTTTTTCAGTTTAAGATCAATCAGAGACTACATTATTTATTTATACTACATTAAGTGAAAAGTGAAGTGACATGTGGCCAAGTATGGTGACCCATACTCGGAATTAGTGCTCTGCATTTATCCCATCCTAAGTGCTAATGTTTCTAATGAATAACTCCAAAATTATTAAGAATTCATTTGTGTCCTTTTGGCAGTAGAAAGAGCTCATCAAGACCTTTCATTTGATATATATATATATATATCTCCATTTCACCCAATATGTCACTTCCGCCCTTCTGGTTCTCACCAGCAGTACACACACCGTGAACACACACACGGAGCAGTGGGCAGCCATTTATGCTGCAGCGCCCGAGGAGCAGTTGCTCAATGGCACCTCAGTCGTGGTACTGAAGGTGGAAGAGAGCGCTGTACAAGACTCGAACCCGCAACCTTTGGGTTACGAGTCCGACTTTCTAACCATTAGGCCACGACTTAAGAAACTACATAGAATTTTCCAAAATGTGTCACCTCTTTGTGACAAATGTAATTCAGTAGATGCTGATTTGTCCCATAGTTCTATTTTTTGCTCCAGGATACAGGGTTAATGGAATTTTTAGGGTGTAAATGCAGCCAGATCCGGCACTTCTCATTCTGGGACTTCCTGAACATATGATGCCATTATCAGGAGCACAACACAAACTGCTTGCATGCAGTTTAATTACAGAAGTTACTGTTGTTCTGGAAGAAAAAGGAGGCTCCGACAGTCAAATTATGGCTTGGAGAGATGATTTCTACTTTACATTTCGAGGGGTGAGAACCAGAAGGGCGTAAGTGACATTTCCCCAACTTTACAGGAGGGCCAAAACTAAAACCAACAGGCTTAGTATGTTCAGTGTCGAGTCTTTTGATTTCTAATGAATAACTCCAAAATTATTAAGAATTCACTTGTGTCCTTTTGGCAGTAGAAAGAGCTCATCAAGACCTTTCATTTGATATATATATATATCTCCATTTCACCCAAAATGTCACTTACGCCCTTCTGGTTCTCACCCCTCGATTTGGAACGAATTAGATACTGTTTGAAGGGCAAATTTGAACAGTTCGACAAAATCTGGTACCCTTTTCTCTGTTATCTCGATGGAAACCCTATGGACTAATGCATCATATGTTAATGTTTTAATATATCTTCATCATTTAATGTAAACAGGTCTGGTAAGGGGTGGTTTGTGATGTGTTGTTTTTTCTTTTCTCTCTCTTTTTTCAAATTTTGATTGTATTCTTAGTACAGGTAAAAGAGACGGAAAATGTAAGATTGCAAATCCATCTTCAAAATCTTTCTTTCAATAAAACCTATTTGACAAAAAAACCACTCAAATACAAGGATTTTAATAGGGCAATATGACAGCTAATAACAGAAATGCAATAGAAAATAAAAGTAAAATCATTAACAAAGATTTGTTCTATTCTGTTTTTTTTTCTTGCTCATTATTTTGGTCAAGGACACAGCCGTGGATTGATCTCAGTTCCTCTGCTTGCTTCTTCTGTAAACCATTAGCTGAAACCAAGAATTACCCGAGTAATTGCACTGCAATTTGAGTGTCATTCAATCCACCACGTCACTGAGCTCTAAACCACCCATGTTGCAAAAGAGCCACAACAAAACAAGTCTGTACGTACATTCAAAACTTTATTTATGGAATACAGTGTAGAAGGCGCAGTTGATTTCCAGTCAAAGCAAATGATACACAGAAAACTGCCACTGAAAGACCCTCATCACTATCATCAGTACACTCAGCATCTCTATTCACCTCAAATCTGATCAAACCACAGCAGTACAAACTGAGAATTACCCATGATTCCTCACTGATCTGAAAACAGCCATGAATAACGTTCGTGAAGGAAGAGTTTGTAAACAACTGATTTGACATTCATCAGATGGATTGATTATGAACCGTTTACAGTGTGATCGACTGTAAATCAAAGTCATTTCAAATCCTGGAGGTCACATGATAATAACCATCAGTTTAAACTCATAATCTGGTAACCAGCCTCATATTCAGTCATGAGACAATTTCTAAATTGACTACAACAAAAACACATGTGTGAGTGCCATAGAGGAGACAGACATGATGCATCAAAACACATACTCCAACTCATATTTCACCCCAAAATCAAAAGAAAAAAAGAGAGAATATTTCGGATGAAGAAAAGTAAGCCTATTCTTTAGAGTCTATAAATTTTTTTTTGCACTGTTACATTATTTGTATGTATATTAAGCACATTTAACCCCAAATTCTCATTACTGTAATGCAGCAATAAATAAAAATTATATTTAAAAAAATTATAAATCAACTTTAATTAATTACAAATATGATCATGATAAATACTTACAATTGCACAATTCAAATTATTAGTTTTTTGCATTACATTAATGATGAAAAATGAAAAATAATTATTATTGCCTGTTAAAAATCTTTTTCTTTTGATTTTGCAGTGAGATGAATCTCTCAGAATCTCATCACTGCATCTGTATCTGCAGATCAGCACTGCAGCGGAGCGAAAACTGAGACAAGACAAGCGTCAGCGCTTGAGAGATGAAGTGGAGAAAAACACTTTCTACATCTGCAGACACGGAGTGACCTAAGAACATAAAACTGACTGATTAGAAACAGAGACAGAGAACGATCCGAAAAACCCGCCCCGAACAACCGCTTAAAAAACACGTACAACCACAAGTTCAATGGAGAATCAAAATTAAATATAAAGAAGGAGTGAATAAATCTCTGAAATGCATAGGACGAAAACATTAAAGACAGTAAATGTACATCAACAGCCACCGCTGGATCTCAGTCTGATAAAAAACAAACAAAAAACAAGATATTGAAATAAAAGAATTTCATCGAGTTTAAGTTCTTTCAAACTCAAATCATATTTTCACAAGTTACTGTTTAACCCTGCTAAAATGTTTCTATGTGAGCAAAGACCAAGATCCAAATAGCAGAAGAGTTTTGTCCGTCATTTTTTTCTATCATGCAGTACATATTTATGGCTAGTCTTTTTTTTTCAATTTAGACTAAATTTAACTTGACACTGACTTAAACAGCATTGATTTGATCATGTTTGTGTATGTCCAGCCAATGGGAGACCATAGTTGAAACCTGGAGTTAATTTTAAACTAAATTTAAATTATGTATTCAATCTAATTCGCAATCTGAATTTGAATTCTGCATTCAATTTGAAACTGGATCTTCAACAACTTGAAACTGAACCCAACATCATTTATCTTATTATGTTCATGGTCATCTAGCCAATAGCCAAAAGTCATAGTTGAAAAATTTGGAGTGAATTTGATGTAAATACAATTTAAAACTGAATTTTCAAACGTTCAATTTAAACTGAACTGAACTTGAAATCAACCCTATCAGCATTAATCAGATTTTGATTTAGGCACATTTGAATTTGCCGTTCAATTTGATTTGTGAATTGAACTGAATTTGAATGATGCATTCAATTAGATTTTTAATTTTAATTTGAATTATGTGTTCAATTTAATTTGTGACTTGAATTCGAATTATGGATTCACTTTGATTTGTGATATGAATTTGAAATATATTTGTGATTTGAATTTGAATTGTGCATTCATTTTGAAACTGAAACTCAAGATTGAGCCTAACAGTATTAATCTGACCATGTTCTTGTTCGTCCAGCCAATGCAAGGTTAGAGTTGAAAAATCTGCAGTGAATTGAAAACAAAATTTGAATTATGAGTTTGATTTGTGATTTGAATTGAATCTCAATTCATTTTGAAACTAAATTTTCTGGAGTGAATTCAGAACTATGGATTGAATTTGACATGATTGACTTCATACTTGAACTTGAAACTGACCCCAACAGCATTAAACTCCTGTTCACATTTGTCCAGCCAATGGGAGCTCATAGTGGAAAAATCTGTAGTGAATTTAAAACTAAATTTGAATTATGCGTTCAATTTGTATTGAATCTCTATCTTTTGAACCAAATTGAATTGAATCTTTTGTGCATTCTGTTTGAAACTGCCTCTTCAACAATTTGAAACTGACAAAGTTCATCTTCGTCAAGCCAATGGTAGGTGATGTTTGATTGACATGTAAACTAGCCAATAGGAAGCATGATGTTAATGAGCGGTGAGGTTGGGCTGGTGTCTCCTGCACCGTCTGCAGATGAGGAGGAGGTACGGGGAGGCACACCATCAGTTGTGAATCTGCTCGAAGAACTTGTATGTTGGGTTTTCATAGCCGTTCTGCTGCATCTTAGACAGGTGACGTTCTTCCGGGGTCACAGCAGCGTCCACCTGAGGGTCAAAATCATTCCGATTTCAAATGAATCACTATTTCGGCTCATTTGATTCAAGTTCTTCCTTCATGAGACAAACCATGATGAATTAATAAACACACACACGAGTGCACTCACTGACCTCAATGATTCCATGGTGGATGGACGTGTACTGCTTCTTCCTCAGCATCACCAGGGTGATGACGATGATGGTTGCTATGACAACACCTCCGACCATCAGGCCAATAATAGCTCCCTTATTGGAGCTGACGTCCTCTGCGAAGAAAACCTGAACACCAGAAACAAAAGACAAACATGAAATTACAGTCACACAGGCTGAACTCTCATCAGGGATGTGTTGCCATGACAACGGCATCCTGTAATACAACGGGCAACACGGGTACAGCCGTGGAAGTGTATGCATGCCGAAATATAAATATTTATTTTTTAATTAAGTTCATTTTAAGTGGGTGTATGAAGTGTTTCTATGTGTAGGTACCAGTTTCTGATGGTAAACTTCACTGTGTCTTTCTTCAGCTTCCATCCGCAACTCAGGAACATCATCAGGCTTCAGTCCAGACACTGAACAACAACCACAGAGACAGATATTAAATAACGGTTCGGACACGTTTTAGTGACGATGCAATCGAGCTTGTGCAGCTGGAATTGACTGTTTACATGCACATCAATTTCTGTTTCAGCTCTATATTCAGGTTGCAGCCATATTCTGAATATGATGTTTATGTCAGCCAATCTACACATGCATGTTTTTGCTGGGGAGATTATTTAATTTATTACTACTTTACACAAACTTTTAACTGGGACTCAGACACTTTCACAACGGCCATCAAAAATGCTCATCAACAACAACACCAAATGAGTTTCTTGTGGTCTGTATAATAATCAGAATACTGTCAAATCAGATTAATCTTGATGAATATTGATTAGGGCTGCACGATAAATCGCATGCGATATTTAACGAGCATCTTATCAGTAAAGCCGGTTTTACTGTAATCAGCGGTAAATCTCCATCACGTACGTGCTTTCACATTGAGCAGCATTAACTACACAGATGGAGATTTACCGCTGATTACAGAACCGGCTTTCTGACAAGATGCGCATTAAATATCGCATGCGATTTATCGTGCAGCCCTAATATTGATGTTCTTGTTTTTGTTATTTTTTTTATGTTTATATAGTTTTTATTCATTTTTATTTTAGTTTTAGGTTTTTAAAGAATCAAATTAAACTAAATTAAAATGAGAAATGTTGCTTTGGCAACAAGCTGAATTATTATTATTTTTTAAATATTTATTTTCAGTTATAATTTATTTCATTTAAAGTAATGGAAATGCTTATGGTTTTAGTTTTATTGAACTATAATACCCCAGAATGCACATCTGATCACATGTACCTGGTCGTATCGGCAGGCCTCGGTCTGGAATGGGTCGCGCATCGACCGGCTCAACTGCAGAGAGACATGAGACATCAGCTACTGATTCACTTCATATTCACATCAAAACCATATCAACTAGATTATACACTGAAGGAAAGTGTCTGCTAACTTCATATGCAAAATGACTGACAGGAAGAGAAGACACGAAACCCTTGCACTTTTAACACTCAAGTGTTTTGTTCAGTCACAGTATTGTTATTGCCATGTAAAACTAAAACTAATTTCTTTTTGGTTAATTAAAAAACAATACTTTAATATCCAGTGTTTTATTCAGTAACTGTTGATATTGTTAACTAAAATGATTAAAACATGTTTTTATTATTTGAAATAAAGCTGAAACAAATAATACTTTAATACTATACATTAAAACTGAAAAGTAATACTTTAATGCTCAGTGTTTTATTCAGTAACTGTTGTTATTTTAACCAAAACTATAATTTTTTAATGGAAATAAAACTGAAAAATAATACTTTAATACTCCGTGTTTTATATAGAAACAAATTGTATTAATTAAAACTATTAATGTTTTTAAATTGAAATAAAACCTAAATAAATCATTAAAAAATAATAAAACAAAGACACTGTTGTTATTTTGTTAAGTAAAACTATTGAATTTTTTTATGGAAATAAACCTGAAATATAACACTGTAATACTCAGTGTTTTATTCAGTAACTGCTGTTATTTTGTATTAAAAATAGTTTTTGTTAATTGAAATAAAATAAAATATAAAAATTCTAATATAAATGTAAATTATAATATAAATATCAAAATTAGATGAAAAACTTACAAAAGAAAAAAACTTTAATTAAAACAATACATTAAAGCTAAATAGAAATACCTAAAAAACGTCAAAAACTAGATATTTAGAAATAGCTAAAAAAATAAATAAAAATAAAAATGGCAAAAGAACATAACTTAATGAAAAAAATATGAATAAATACTGTATAGTATTTAAATAATAGTAACAGTTCGAGTGACGAGTGCTTTAGTGTGCAGCATGTTCCTGACGGCGGATGTTAGATCTGCTTCCATATGGCGCTCACTGCGCTGACCTGGCTCAGGCGCTCATGAGGCAGCCGGGGCTGCTGGGATACGTGTGTGTTTGTATGTGTGTATACCCTGCTTCTGTGTGTTGGGCTGGTTGAAGCCCCTGGGGTCTATGTGTGTGAGTGTGTGTGTTCCTGCTATTCCTGACAGTATAGGGACTTTTTTTTTATCCCCATGAGGAAACAAGCTTATAAATCATACAGAATGAAGTTTTTTGGAAATTTAAATTAGCAGAAAGTTTTGTGTGAGGGGTATACAGTATAGGTACAGTATTATGTCTATGGAATTTCCCATAAAACTTGGAGACCAGTATGTGTGTGTATATACCCTGGTTCTGTGTGTTGGGCTGGTTGAAGCTCTCGGGGTGGATGAAGCCGAATCCCTGCGTGTCTTCAGCAGGCAGCACGTCCAGGCTGCCGGTGCTGTCGGGCATCAGGGCATCGTTACCGTAACTCACCCGCACGTCGCTCTGCAGGTTCGCCAGCTGTGCGGACATTTCCTGCTGCTCGTGCTGCAACAGCTCTGACACACACAGACATTCAACACAACATCAGAAAACAGGCCTCAATAATGCGTGGAAATAAACAATAATCACAACTTTGAATGTGTTATTATAGACATTTATCTAAACACCACAATAAAGACTTATTTTAATTATAATTTTTAAATTTATTTTATGTTTATATATACGAATTTGAGTTTTGTGTTTTTTCTTTTTCTTTTATTATATATTATATAAATATAAATAATATTTATATTATATATAAAAAATAACAACAACAATAATTAATAATAATAACAATTATTATTATTATAAGACTTCATTAGATTCAGTATTACAGTAAAAGACTAACACAACAATTTCTATTTAAACCTGCATACAGTAAATGTAGTACTACAAATACTTAAATGATAATGTACAGTTTAATATTTTAGTATTTTTCTCATTACAATAATGAGAACTAGGTTTTTCAGCAATTTAGTGGGAAAAGTGTAATTTTTTTGTCAAAAAATACATTAATTTTATTGCAATATTTTATATAATTATTTGTTATTCACAATAAATATATATATATATATTTTTGTTGTTGTTGTTGTTGTTATTTTAGTATCACTGAGTATCAGTTTTTATTTTTACACTTTTCATTAAATAAAAATTCTAGTAGATGTTTTTGTGTTTTTTTTTTGTCATTTTTAGTAGTTTTTATTTTTGATATATAGGTCTCATGCCAAGCATCTGGAGAGACTGGTGAGTACACAATTGAGGAAATGGATTGGGCTACCAAGATGCCTTAGCAGCATATGGCTGTACGGCAATGGAGCTCTCTCTCTTCCTATTTCAAGCCTTGTGGAGGAGTACAAATGCACCAAAACGAGGCTTGAGATGATGCTTACAGAATCCCGCAATCCCTGTTTAAGAGATGCTGCTCCCAACATTGGCGACAGGGAGGAAATGGAATCCAGTTACAGCAGTTGCTGATGCAAAGGCAGCCCTCAGACAGGATATTGTGGGGCAAGTCCAATATGGTAGAGGGAGACTTGGGTTGGGAATAATAACACCTAAATGGCAAAAGGCAACAGCAAAGGAACAGCGACACCTAGTGGTGGAGGAGGTATGCCGGCAGGAGGAAGCAACTAGATGCGTTAGAGCAGTCTCCCAAGCCCAACAAGGCCGCTGGATGAGGTGGGAAGGTATAGAACGGCGTAAAATCACTTGGAGTGAGCTGTGGAGCATGGAAACCAACAGGCTAAGTTTTATCGTGAGAGCCACATATGATGTGCTGCCCTCTCCAACAAACTTGCAGGTATGGTGTGGACAAGACCCAGCCTGCCACCTGTGTGCAGCCCTGGCAAACCTCAGACATATCCTGGTGGGTTGTAAGACCAGCCTGGCACAGGGAAGGTACACATGATGCCACAATCAAGTACTGAAGTGCTTGGCGGCAGCAACAGAGACCAAGAGAGTGTCAACAAACGCCATCTTCCAAAATGCCAAGAATACCTTACCAAAAAGGCAGTCCTTTGTTGAGGAAGGGGAGAAAAAGCAGGCCAAGTTCCTGTCCCCTGACGCAGACCAGCTGAATACAGCTAGGGACTGGGAAATGCGAGTCGACTTAATCCACAGACTCACTTTCACATTCGAAATTGCAGTCACCAATCTGCGCCCAGACCTGGATCTCTGGCCCAACTCCAGTAGGATTGTCATAATAGTCGAACTGACAGTACCTTGGGAATAGGCCATTAACGAGGCCTTTGAAAGGAAGAAGCTACGATATGCCATCTTGGCAGCTGAGGCAGAGGAGCGGGGCTGGACAGTGAAAGTATACCCGGTGGAAGTGGGCAGCAGGGGCTTTGTGGCTAGTTCCAGTATAAGGCTGCTGAAGGAGTTGGACATCAGAGGACAGACCCAGCGGAGGATAGTCAGGGAACTGGCCACTACCACTGAAAGACACAGTGTGGGCTGCCAAATGACCATGTAACAAAGTGACACACACCCGGGTCTGATCAGCCTGTGGTGGGCCTGCCTCGGCTGAGGGTGTCTTGTGATAAAGGGCCGAAACACCCAATGAGGCTGGGGTACACATCTGATGATGTGTTGCATTGGTGGAAACACCATACAAAGGTCATTGGCAACATCACCTCAACAAAAGGCATCGTTTGCCTTTCGCTGTAAAAACTGCGAAATCAAGGTATTTCACTGAAATTATAAATAAGAACTGTCATAAGCCAAAAACTCTTTTTAACATTATCAATGCCACTATCAATCCTTCCATTTTCTCATCTACAGAAGTGTCTTTGCTATCATGTTATGATTTTTTGTAAATAAGATACATGATATAAGAATGGGGATAAATCCTGTTCTGTCTGACCCTTCGACTCCCCCTAGTTGCACTGCTGTTTTAAGTCATTTTACTCCTATTACTGAAAACTATTTGATAGAATTAGTGGATCATCTTAAACCATCTGGCTTTCCAACTGATGCGATTCCTCCATATTTTCTTAAACAAGTTCTGGACGTGGTGGGTCCATATCTTTTGACTCTGATAAATCGCTGCTTAGAAACTGTTACTATTCCTGAGCTGCTAAAACATGCAACTGTTCATTGGCCCATTTCCAATTTGTCATTCATTACAAAAATTCTGGAGAAAACTGTTCTTGAACAATTGCTAACTTCTCTAGCTGATAATATGATCTTTGTGGTTTTTCAGTCTGGTTTCATAAAATATCACTCTACTGAGACTGCATTGTTGAAGGTTTTTAATGATTTACTCTTAACATGTGACTCAGGCAACTGCGCTGTTCTTGTGCTTTTAGATCTCACTACCGCATTTGATACTGTTGATCATGCTGTCCTTATTGATCGATTGGAACACTGTGCAGGTATTACAGGCAGTGCATTGGAGTGGTTTAAATTTGATCTTACCAATATAACTTTTTCAGTTAAGATAGGAGATCATACTTCTAGTAATGCTGTATTAACCTGTGGGGTTCCCCAAGGATCCATTTTGGCTCCCATACTTTTTTCTTTATATATGCTTCCACTTGGTTCCATTTTCAGAAAATATGGGTTGTCATTCCATTGTTATGCTGACGACACACAAGTTTATCTGCCAATAAAATGGAATTCGGATGGACTGGATGCTCTCCTGGCCTGTTTGACAGATGTAAAGGCATGGTTGTCGCTAAACTTTCTGAATTTCAATGAGGAAAAAAAATTAAATTGTTGTTTTTAAACCCTCAGATTCTTTGACTGCTCCCAATCCAAACCTTGGTGGGTTATCATCATGTGTTAAGCAATATGTGAAAAATTTGGGTGTGGTATTTGATGAACATCTGAAGTTTGATAGGCAGATAAATTCTGTGGTCAAATCATCCTTTTTTCAGTTGCGGTTTCTGTCTAAAGCGAAGACTTTTCTTTCTTTTAAAAACTTTGAGAAAGTGATTCATGCTTTTATTACCTCTAGATTAGATTAGTGTAACTCACTTTGTGCTGAGATTAGTCAAACAGCTTTATCCCGATTACAATTGGTTCAGAATGCGGCAGCTAGACTTTTGACCGGGATTCATAAACGGAATCATATTACTCTGGTTTTACAGTCTTTACACTGGCTGCCTGTGCGTTAGAGAGTAGATTTAAACATTTTACTTATTGTCTATAAGTCACTAAATGGTATGGCTCCATCATATATCTCTGACTTATTGATTGAGCACAATGTAACCAGATCTCTCCGGTCCTCCAACCAGAGACTCTTGTTTATCCTCAAGACGAGGCGGAAGTGCAGGGGTGATCGCGCTTTTGCTACAATTGCGCCAAGACTAGGGGCTTTGTGGCTAGTTCCAGTATAAGGCTGCTGAAGGAGTTGGACATCAGAGGACAGACCCAGCGGAGGATAGTCAGGGAACTGGCCACTACCACTGAAAGACACAGTGTGGGCTGCCAAATGACCATGTAACAAAGTGACACACACCCGGGTCTGATCAGCCTGTGGTGGGCCTGCCTCGGCTGAGGGTGTCTTGTGATAAAGGGCCGAAACACCCAATGAGGCTGGGGTACACATCTGATGATGTGTTGCATTGGTGGAAACACCATACAAAGGTCATTGGCAACATCACCTCAACAAAAGGCATCGTTTGCCTTTCGCTGTAAAAACTGCGAAATCAAGGTATTTCACTGAAATTATAAATAAGAACTGTCATAAGCCAAAAACTCTTTTTAACATTATCAATGCCACTATCAATCCTTCCATTTTCTCATCTACAGAAGTGTCTTTGCTATCATGTTATGATTTTTTGTAAATAAGATACATGATATAAGAATGGGGATAAATCCTGTTCTGTCTGACCCTTCGACTCCCCCTAGTTGCACTGCTGTTTTAAGTCATTTTACTCCTATTACTGAAAACTATTTGATAGAATTAGTGGATCATCTTAAACCATCTGGCTTTCCAACTGATGCGATTCCTCCATATTTTCTTAAACAAGTTCTGGACGTGGTGGGTCCATATCTTTTGACTCTGATAAATCGCTGCTTAGAAACTGTTACTATTCCTGAGCTGCTAAAACATGCAACTGTTCGTTGGCCCATTTCCAATTTGTCATTCATTACAAAAATTCTGGAGAAAACTGTTCTTGAACAATTGCTAACTTCTCTAGCTGATAATATGATCTTTGTGGTTTTTCAGTCTGGTTTCATAAAATATCACTCTACTGAGACTGCATTGTTGAAGGTTTTTAATGATTTACTCTTAACATGTGACTCAGGCAACTGCGCTGTTCTTGTGCTTTTAGATCTCACTACCGCATTTGATACTGTTGATCATGCTGTCCTTATTGATCGATTGGAACACTGTGCAGGTATTACAGGCAGTGCATTGGAGTGGTTTAAATTTGATCTTACCAATATAACTTTTTCAGTTAAGATAGGAGATCATACTTCTAGTAATGCTGTATTAACCTGTGGGGTTCCCCAAGGATCCATTTTGGCTCCCATACTTTTTTCTTTATATATGCTTCCACTTGGTTCCATTTTCAGAAAATATGGGTTGTCATTCCATTGTTATGCTGACGACACACAAGTTTATCTGCCAATAAAATGGAATTCGGATGGACTGGATGCTCTCCTGGCCTGTTTGACAGATGTAAAGGCATGGTTGTCGCTAAACTTTCTGAATTTCAATGAGGAAAAAAAATTAAATTGTTGTTTTTAAACCCTCAGATTCTTTGACTGCTCCCAATCCAAACCTTGGTGGGTTATCATCATGTGTTAAGCAATATGTGAAAAATTTGGGTGTGGTATTTGATGAACATCTGAAGTTTGATAGGCAGATAAATTCTGTGGTCAAATCATCCTTTTTTCAGTTGCGGTTTCTGTCTAAAGCGAAGACTTTTCTTTCTTTTAAAAACTTTGAGAAAGTGATTCATGCTTTTATTACCTCTAGATTAGATTAGTGTAACTCACTTTGTGCTGAGATTAGTCAAACAGCTTTATCCCGATTACAATTGGTTCAGAATGCGGCAGCTAGACTTTTGACCGGGATTCATAAACGGAATCATATTACTCTGGTTTTACAGTCTTTACACTGGCTGCCTGTGCGTTAGAGAGTAGATTTAAACATTTTACTTATTGTCTATAAGTCACTAAATGGTATGGCTCCATCATATATCTCTGACTTATTGATTGAGCACAATGTAACCAGATCTCTCCGGTCCTCTAACCAGAGACTCTTGTTTATCCTCAAGACGAGGCGGAAGTGCAGGGGTGATCGCACTTTTGCTACAATTGCGCCAAGACTCTGGAATGATCTGCCCATTTTTATTAGAATTGCTTCATCTGTGGCTATTTTTAAGTCTAAATTAAAAACCTATCTGTTCGATAAGGCTTTTAAACTCTGTTTGAAGCACTCTTTATCCTTGTCCTATATTTTTGCTGCATGTTATGATGTTTTTCTTTTCCTTTTTCTCTCCTCGTTCGTGGTTTTAATGTTTTTATTTTTCATTGTGTTATTGCTGTTTTTATTTATTCTGTTGTAAAGCACATTGGTTAACTCTGGTTGTAGTAAATAGTGCTATATAAATAAAATTGCCATTGCCATTGCCATCTTTCACCCAGGCTAAAGTTCGTACAGAAACTGGGATCTGATAGACATCAGATAAGGTGTCTCACTGGCAACATCCATGAAAGAGAAGTACACATCATGTGCAGCATTACATATCATCAAAACGTCAAGAATCCCCACCCAATGACTGCAGCGAAGAATTGCACCATCTTCATCTATCCATCTTACCATACTAGTCCTTTTTTTATTGCTCCCCAGTCACGCATAAAGCAATTGTAAATTCACGACTGATTATTGGGTATTGAGGCATGAATCAGGCCATGATCCTGGATTCTTGCTGAACCAAATTCAGAGCATAACAATTGCTGCGTCTCGCTGTGTTCTGCTCACAGTGAAGAGAAAATGTTCTATGGTGCGGCTAAATGGTGCTGAATTTTGGGATTATAACACCTAGTCCTATTATGCAAACGTCTATATAGTTTTTATTTTATTTTACGATTTCAGTTTTAGTTTTAGTCATTTTAAAACATCAAGTTAAACTAAATTAAAATGGGAAATGTTTTATATAATATATATGATTTCAGTTAATGTTTATTTCAATTAATGAAAATGTTTTTTTTATTAGGTTTTAATTTTAGTTTCAGTTTTTCAGACCTGTACGTCATCTTACATTGCAAACATTTGACTGTTGAGTTGACTTGAAGCAGTTAAATAAATGCAGTTATATGTCCCTATAATTCAAGAGAATTCAATATCACACGAGCGCTGTTTTTGTCCTGAATAGCACGAGTGCATATCTGATTTATACGACAGTTCAGTAAATAAGTTAATGTTGTGTTATATTTTAAACACAATATTGTCTGTTTTTGCCAACGAAAATATTACCTATAAAGCCACAGCAGAACTGTTGTGCGTCTCCGAGCAACACAGCGGTGTTTAGTTTCTGAATAAATCATCCTTTTGAACAAATCCAATGAATGAATGAATGAATGACTCAATGACTTACTCATAAAGACATTTACCGCCACCTACTGGCAGTTTTAGTTTCTTATTTAGTGTATCATTTCATAATTTTTTTTTTTTCTTTTTCCATATTTAAAAAAAGGGATAGTTCACCAAAAAATTAAATATCTGACATCATTTACTCACTCTCATGTTGTTTCTTACTTCTTTTGTGGAACATAAAAGATATTTTGAGGACGGTTGGTAACCAAGCTCTTTTGGTTACCAATGACTTTTATTATATGAACAAAAACTAGAGATGCTTCTCAAATCATCTTCTTTTATGTTCCATAGTTTATGTTAGGCCACTGTAGCCTAAATGTGTAATACATTTTATGTTGAATCAAATAAAATATTTATTTCTAACGCTACATTTTATAATGTCTATTTGATACTTTTCTCATTTAACACACTAATGTCTTTAAATTAGCTCTTGGCTTTAAATTATTCCTTCTTTTTTTCACAAACAAATTTAATTTGTGATCGATTAGATTAATTAATCACCACATCATGTAATTAATTATATTAAAAATAAATTATCAATCGACAGCCCTAATACACACACACACACACTACTACCACATATATCTTTTTATAGTTTTTTAAAAACAAACATTTTGGTAATGTTTAAATCCGATAGAAATTAATTGATTTTGATTCATTTTGATGCTGCATGGGGGGATGGCAGAGTTAAAAAAGATGCTCAGGAGTCATGTGATCTTGGGCAGAAAATGGAAAAAACTCTGCGGTAGGCAAATGAAAGAGAAGAAATGGCAGGCTGATGATACGACATGATTACAGAGGAAACGACCTGCTGATCAGAGCTTTAATTACACACACGCTTAATGAAAGACGAGCTGCTGCCGAACACAGGAATGAAGCCAGAGAGACAGAGAGTACAGATGGTGCAGTGACGCACGGACACAAATAAACCAGGAGGAGGTGAAGAGGAGAGCCAGAGATCAGCCTGTATACAACATCTGACCGACATCACTCCATCACTACATACAGGTGAGTTCATGTGGATTAATTTGAGAAAAAGTTAAAGAAACAGTTTGTCATCATTTAGACTGATGCATCTCTTTCCTAAAGAACAACATCATACAGTGTTTAGGAGAAAGAAAATAAAAAGTTGTGTACCCATACAGTGTTCATACAGTACCTTCAGTGCAGTGTTATGTTACTATCACTGAGATACTATTATAGTTTTTCTTAATATTTTGAATGAGTTTTTATTTTTATATTTTCTTTTCTCATTTTAATTCCTTTTAAAAGTTTTAGTAGATTCATTTTGTCATTTTAATATTATTATTATTTTTAAAATAATTTGTATTTCAGTTTTAGTTTTAGTCCTTCTGGACTTTCAAGTTAAACTAAATGAAAATGAGAAATGTTGCCTTGAAAAATAGCTGAATTAAAATACAGAATAAATAAAAATAATTGTTTGATAAAGAATAATTCAGTTGTAAGTAATTTTGTTGTGTTTTTGTCATTTTTATTAGTTTTTGTTTTCTGTTAATATGTCTATTTTATTTTATTTCAGTTAATGATTATTTAAGTCAACAAATATGTTTTATTATAGCTGAAATAAAATAAGTTGAATGGTTTTTATATATTTTATTTTGTTTCAGACATGACATGAGAGAAAAAACATTTACTTAAATCTTTATTTAAAATGATTTACTAATTTGTTCCCCTGTTTAAGTTAAATCAAAATGAGCAAACAAATTAGTAAATTGTGGGTATGAGTTCTTAATTTGTGGCCACAACATATATATATATATATATTTCCCATGTCATTTGTGAGGCTCTGTAATTTTATTAAAAGTAACAAAATGTTTTTTTTCATGGTTTTATTTTAGTTTTAGCTAATAATCCTGGTTCAGTGCACATCAACGGTCACATTTCTTTCTTTATTGCCTCAAACTCACCGACTTGGTCCTGAATATCTTCAGCGACTCCCGGGACCTTGAACAGCAGCCCGAGAGACTGATTCATCCGCTCCTCAATCACACGCAAATGGGTCAGCACCTGAGGTCAAAGGTCAGAAGGGTCAGTGAGCCTTTAATCTGCATCAATTCCAAAGATCCAGCTAACTCACGCTTTGCTCATCTTCATTGACTTTCATGTAAATCCTAGTAAACTAGCTTGCTGTCAACATAGGGAGCTGCCTACTTAGGCAACATCCTCATGAAAAGGAACATGTGACTGATTTAAAATGCTCTACATCAGTCAATGTCAAATCACAATCCATTGCAATAGAGAGTGATGCATAGTTGAATAGTTTATAACACAATAGTTTGTAATAGTGTGGTGAAACAGTTAAAATTAAATAAACAAAACAAAACAAAGCCAGACCAGGGTTACTATAGTCAACTAAAACTAAACCATAAAAAAACTATTTTTGTTATCTGAAATAAAATACATTTTAGCTGGAATAAAATAAAATAAAATATGAAAAAAACTGCCAAGGCAATACTTCTAATTTTTGTTTAGCTTAACTTGATGTAAAAAAAAACTGACAAAAAATTGAAATGCAAATATAAATTAAAAACGAATTAAAATGAAATTAAACTAAATACATTAAAAAACGAATTAAAATGAATAAAAAGTATAACAGTATCCCAATGAGTGTCTCAAACACCAGCTTAACTTTGTTAATCAGTTTACTATTAGTCTCTCTCCATAATTCCAATCTTACTGAACAAAACCATAATATAATAAAATTCCTGGCCTTGTCAAGTGCAAAAGTTAAACAATGCTACTGGAACAAAGTGATTCATTATTTATAGGTAGCATACTGTACTTGTGCAAAGCACAAGAACACTGACTGTGAACAATGATGATATTCTGCTGGTTATTATTAGTGTTTTTCTCTCTGCTGACTGGTACCTGAGGCCGGATCTGAGCAGCTTTCTTAGGATCGACCATGCGCACGTGTTCAAAGTGTTTGAGTGTGTGCTGTCGGTCCTTCTGCTCAGCGCGAACATACTTCTTCAGCAGGCTGAACACGTGCCGTGGCTAAAGAGAGACAACACTAAGTTATTAGCTTTCAATAATTACTTATTCCATATTAATCACAAGGAAAAAAGACTCACGGTAACATCACATGCATCCAAATCCTAAATAACTGTTTGTCAAGCAGTTCATTTTTGCGAGTTCGAGTCTCGTACCGGCAGGGATTGTAGGTGGGGGGAGTGAATGTACAGCGCTCTCTCCCACCTTCAATACCACGACTGAGGTGCCCTTGAGCAAGGCACCGAACCCCCAACTGCTTCCCGGGCACCGCAGCAAAAATGGCTGCCCACTGCTCCGGGTGTGTGTTCACGGTGTGTGTGTGTGTTCACTGCTGTGTGTGCGCACACTTTGGATGGGATAAATGCAGAGCACTAATTCCGAGTATGGATCACCATACTTGGCCACATGTCACTTCACTTTAATGTGAGTACAAACTAGGCAATATTGTTCACTTTAAATTACAATGTAAGCTAAAAAACTAAACTATTATAAAAATATTATTCAACACTATTTTCAAAAATGATTCACAGATTCATTTGACTTCCGGTCAAAAGAAGTCAAATGACTTCATGACTACACAAATGACTACACATTGTGTTTTGTGTAGAGAAATATATTATTTCTGAATTCATTTTAAATATTTAATAATCCTACTGACTCCAAACTTTGGAATGCTAGTGTATGTTCGTGTTTCTTGTGAGATTCTCATGTTTTTCAGTATCTAGACTGTAGTTATAATATCGAGTGGAGGGTGGTGGGACTGTATGTATATTTGTGTGTTGAAGGACACGGCATGTACCCGGGGCGGATCGGCCTGCAGGGCAGACAGGTAGCTCTCCAGAGCGATGCGCCGGCGGTCGTTCAGCAGTGCCTCCACACGCGCCATGTGCGTCTCCACCAGCTGCTGCCGCTCGCTGGCCGCCTCCTGCTCCAGAGCTTCCACCTTCTCCTGGAAGTGCTGCGGAACAAACAGAGGTCAAGCAAAGCCTCATGGAAAATATTCCAGTAAGAGCGAAGGACTATGGGAAGTGTGCTTCAGGGCCTCATGGGAAACTTCCATGTGATGATTTCCTGGTAAAGGTTCTTTTAAAGGGATAGTTCACCCAAAAATGAAAATTCTGTCATTAATTACTCACCTCATGTCGTACTAAACCTGTTGACCTCCTTTCATCTTCAGAACATAAATTAAGATATTTTTGATGAATTCTGAGAGCTCTCTGACCCTCCCATAGACAGCAATGTAATTACCACGATCAAGGCCCAGAAACGTAGCAAGGAGATCGGTAAGCTACGAGAATACTTTTTGTATGCAAAGAAAACAAACGCAGTAGCATACACTGTTTACGTTCAGTGGATATTCTCCAAAATGGCGCTACAGGGTGACGCGGAGGAGACGAATTGTTGAATAAAGTCATTATCTTTGTTTTCTTTGCGGTTGAACCCCTGATGTCACATGGATTATTTTACCGATCTGCTTGCTACGTTTCTGGACCTTGATCGTGGTAATTACCTTGCTGTCTATGGGAGGGACAGAGAGCTCTCAGAATTCATCAAAAATATCTTAATTTGTGTTCCGAAGATGAACGGAGGTGAGCGGAGGTCATTTTTGGGTGAGCTAACCCTTTAAGGACACAAACTGACCTGGATCACGGCCTTTTTGTCATTGTGCGGTAAGCTCTTCGCCTGTCTCTCGGCCTCTTCCCATTCTCTCATCACCTACAGAACATATAATATAACTATGACTACTTTATCCTCCATCATGTATTAAACATCATATTATACACACACACATTTTACATTAAAGCTGCACTCCGTAAGTTTTGCCTCTTTGTCGCCATCTCTGTTTGAAAACCTGCAATTGAGTCTGCCACATTTGTTCTGACCAATTGAGGAAAAAAACATTACCATAAATCCCGCTACCAATGGTGATTAAATCTAAAGATCAGTTGGCTCATATCACATCAAACCGTTCAAATTATTATTATTGTTATACTTTATTCTCAAATGATTAATGTTAACAACATCAGCATTGGTGACTATGAGTATAGTGTGTAGATTTCAATTTCTGCACAGTCTAATCTGATTGTCATACTCTTCGAATTTCATATTAAGAAATTATTTTTACCCAAAAAGGAAATTACGCTCCCTACGAACTGGTTTTCATGCCGATTTGCTGCTCAAGAAACATTTCTGATTATTATCAATGTTGAAAACCGTTGTGCAGCTTCATGTTTTTTTTGGAAACTGTTTTACATTTTATTTTTCAGGATTCTTTGATGAACAGAAAGTTCAAAAGAACAGCATTTGTTTGAAATGGAAATCTTTCGTAACATTATAAATGTCTTTACTGTCACTTCTGATTAATTTAAATTGCCCCTGATGAATAAAAGTTTCTTTTTGAGCGCTATTGTAAATCCGGTACCTGAGACATGCGCTCGCGGTGTTTGGCCTCCAGGCTCTCTTTGGCCTTCAGGAAGTGCACGTGTTCGTTCTCGTCTGCTGGCGTCTCCAGGTATTGGTCCATTGCGTCCGGAGAACTAGAGGAGGGAGTTGGCACTGCGGATCACAGACAAACTTTTACTGCAGGACATGAGAAGACGATTTAACAGCATTAGAAGTGATAGAAGTGATTGTTAGAAAGCGGTTAGAAGACACTAAAAGCTTCCAACTGACCAGTTTATTCATGTTTAATTTGTAATGAAGACAATATAATAATACACTAGTAACTGTCATATTCTCACAGCAGGGAACATTCTGGAAGTTTTTTGCCAAATGATGAAGTTACAGTGGCATGAGGATGTACATGATAATCTCTATATGACACCTGTTTAGTCCAACCTGTGCTATTTCAGCATTGAGGAACTATTATAGGGAAGTGCACGTGTTCGTTCTCGTCTGCTGGCGTCTCCAGGTATTGGTCCATTGCGTCCGGAGAACTAGAGGAGGGAGTCGGCACTGCGGATCACAGACAAACTTTTACTGCAGGACATGAGAAGACGATTTAACAGCATTAGAAGTGATAGAAGTGATTGTTAGAAAGCGGTTAGAAGACACTAAAAGCTTCCAACTGACCAGTTTATTCATGTTTAATTTGTAATGAAGACAATATAATAAAACACTAGTAACTGTCATATTCTCACAGCAGGGAACATTCTGGAAGTTTTTTGCCAAATGATGAAGTTACAGTGGCATGAGGATGTACATGATAATCTCTATATGACACCTGTTTAGTCCAACCTGTTCTATTTCAGCATTGAGGAACTATTATAGTTTTTATTAATATTTTTGGATGATTATTATTTGTTTTTTAAATATATTTTCTTGTTTCATTTTCATTTTATTTAAAACATTTGTAATTTTGTCGTGTTTTCTTAATTTTTATTATTATTTTTTAAATATGTAGTTTTCATTAATTTTATTATAGTTTTAGTGGTAACACTACAATAAGGTTCATTAGTTAACATCAGTTAACTACTTTAGTTAACATGAACTAAGAATGAACAATATCTCTACAGCCTTTACTAATCTTAGTTAATGTTAATTTCAACATTTACTAATGTATTATTCAAATCAAAAGTTGTGCTTGTTAACATTAGTTAACGCACTGTGAACTAACATGAACTAACAATGAAAGACTGTATTTTCATTAACTAACGTTAACAAAGATGAATAAATACTGTAATAAATGTACTGTTCATGGTTTGTTAATGTTAGTTAATACATGAACTAACATTAACTAATGCAACCTTATTGTCAAGTGTTACCATTTTAGATATTTTAGTACATTAACTTAAATTAAATTAAATGAAAAAAAAAAAAAATTAATGTAATAAATTAAATTAAATTAAATGTTGCCTTGGCAACTAGCTAAAATAAAATAAGTTACTTGATAAGTGACTAAAATTGTAGATATAATCATAGATGTATCATCACCCTTGTGAAAAAGTAACGTACTTGTAGAAATAGTACCCATTACAAAAATAATATACTTAAAATATATTTCATTGTAAACTGCATGTAATGTTTTCAACTAATTGACTGCAAGTTAAACTGCAGTTAAATGAAAATGTATCATAGTTTAAATTTATATTAGAGTGCTTTTTACTTATGTACTTACTGCAAGTAAGACTGAAGTACATCTTTATACATCTTCATATAAGTGTACTGCTGAATGTACTGACAAGCATTTATGGTAAACTAAAATATACTTTAATGTCATTACTACTCACTTATATTATACAACATATTGTCATGCATTTAAATTCATTTGTATTTAAACATTTGTAATAAGGTAGTTAAGTGTATTTAAAATATATTAATTTCAAATGTAATATCAACTAACACTACAAATGACACTACAGGTAAATTTAAATATAAATAACACTGCCGTTCAAATTCTAATCAAGTACTTTCATGCAGTGTGTAATGCAGCTGTATGTGAATGTAAACTGTCTGTAAAGTTGTAAAGCTGAAAGTGCATCATAAATAAAGTTTTGTCTCTCAAAAGAAAGAGTCGACTCTGAAACATCGTTTTAAATTCAAATCTCATTCCGCAAATTTCACACGTCACAAATTATTATATGTGCATAATGCCTGCCTACGTTCTGTGTGGACATCCTGCGAAAACAAACTTCAAACGCTGTAGCTCGTTCGTGTGGATAACAATGCAAGTAGACTCTGCGCTGTGAAAGTGAATTCGGTTTATTTTCACTTCCAAAGTGTCACGATTCACACTGGGAGCATGGGAAAGAAGGAGCGAGGAGACAGGGAGTAAAGCAAATTCCAAAGTTTTTAATGAAATGAAAACTGGGAACACAGGAACACAGGTAATCACGGAGAACACAAAATGACATTTAACAGCAGACCGGAATCACAGGGTTTAAATGCACAGAAACTAATGGGACACACCTGGGAACAATACGAACTAAACAGGGAACACCTGGACTCAAATTAGAAACAACCAGGGAGCAGGAACAGGAAGATAACCAAATAAAGGCAAGGAAATAAACAGAGCACGTGGGGGAGGAAAACACAACACGAGACATGGAACAGAGTCTGACATTACTCCCCCCTCCCAGAAGGTGCGTCCTCGCGCCACACAACATCCAATGGGGAGGGGGGGTGGGTGCTCTGGAGGTCCCTCAGGACAGACACGGGACGGTGGGCCTCTAAAGCGATACCCGTTCGGGGCACCATGGTGGATCAGGCAGCTAGGGGAGCCATGGCAGAGCAGACAGTCCAGGAGGCCATGGTGGAGTAGGGAACTCAGGAGGCCCCATGGCGGAGCAGACAGTTCAGGAGGCCATGGCAGAGCAGCCTCCGAGGCCGTGTTCCCAGCCCTGGCCTCTACGGCTCCCCCCCCCCCCTCCCCCCCCCAAAAATACTTGGAGAGGTTTACAGGCATCTTGGCAGGAACGGGGTCCTGAGGGTGTTCTGGAGGAGCGGGCACTGGTGTGCACTCTCGAGGCGTGGGCATAAGAGTGCGCTCTGGACTGAATTCCGTGACTGGAGCCCTCCTTGGGCTAAACTCGGGGACAGGAGCCCTCACTGGGCTAAACTCGGGGACAGGAGCTCTCCGTGGGCTAAACTCGGGGACAGGAGCCCTCCGTGGGCTAAACTCGGGAACAGGAGCCCTCACGGGGTTGGAAGTGGGAACTGCAGCCCTATCTTGATGCTGGTCTGGGGCTAGAGCGATCTCTCGACTCTGGTTAGAGGATATAGCTGATACTGGAGCGAACTCAAGGGCTGGAGCTGACACTGGTACGAGCTCTGGGGCTGGAGCCGACACTGGAGCGAGCTCTGGGGCTGGAGCCGACACTGGAGCGAGCCCTGGGGTGGCCGTCGGGCTTGACTTCGGAGCGGCCAGCAAACTTGACTTAGGAGTGGCAAGATTGTCTTCGGAGTGGCTGGCATGCTTGTCTTCGGAGCGGCCTGAGGGCTTATTTTCGGAGTGGCCGGCAGGGCAGTCCTCATACCACGGGGAGAAAAACGGAAAAACAAAAGACTATTCAAAACGAAAACAACAACACGGGTGAAGGGGCGCTGCTTACTCTTTGTTTTTGGGTCTGCTGTTCTGTCACGATTCACACTGGGAGCACGGGAACGAAGGAGCGAGGAGATGAGGAGTAAAGCAAATTCAAAAGTCTTTAATGAAAACAAAACTGGGAACACAGGTAATCACGGAGAACACAAAATTACATTTAACAGCAGACCGGAAACACTGGGAAACACAGGGTTAAAATGCACAGAAACTAATGGGACACACCTGGGAACAATACAAACTAAACGGGGAACACCTGGTCTCAAATTAGAAACAATCAGGGAGCAGGAACAGGAAGATAACCAAATAAGGACAAGGAAATAAACAGAGCACGTTGGGGAGGAAAACACAACACGAGACATGGAACAGAGTCTGGCTGTGAAGAATCAGTGGTTAAAATTCATCTTTACTAAGATATCACAGCAGTATAATCACAACTTTTTTGCTGTGTTCTCGTCATTTTACTGACGACTGCTTCTTCAATCTCCACGAGTTCAACATCCCTCTAAACGTCTTCTTTTGTGTTCCACTTTTTGAAAGTCATGAGGGCAAGAAAATGCATGTTCATCAGTAGTGGTCGACCGATATATCGCCAAGGCCGATATATCGGCCGATATCTGCCATTTTTCAAATATCGGCATAGGCCGATGAGTTTTTCTGTTTGGCCGATGTGTTTGAGGTGGGACTTTTATTTTGACGGCGCCGAGAACGGCTGCGGCAGCGCCTGAGCACACAGTGCTCACATTCTCCCTCTTGTTCGCTGTTATCATTCAGTTCTGTCTAATACGGATAGAAGTCTATCGAATAATCAGATAGAACTCTTAAACAAAGAAATTAAAATGTATACAAAAAAGTATTATAACGATTGCTTTAATATTATTAAAGGCAAACATTATAATACTTTCTCGTTTGCCGTCAGCATTCCGCAAATATGCATTTATATAATTTAAACAAATCTTTGAAAGTGACGTGACATGTGAATGACTAATGAACATTTAATTTCACAAACCTTGCAGACTTAGTCGAATCTAGTTGAGATCTTGTGAAGTGTGGATGTGACCTGCATGATCGCGTGTTCTGTGACGGTCGGTCCTATGGTCCATGCGAATTGAATACGGACAGGAGGAGAGCTCAGCTTGACTGGAGACGCACGATCGACAAACTTTAAACTCGTGATTTCAAATTATGCTGCACTTCATGCTTTTGCCCACTGTCATATTAATGTCCTTTTCACTGTGTGCTGTATGTAAAATGAGTGTTACCTTGGCTTTATTTGAAAAAATGTGATTCCCAATGCACACAAACTTCCCAGAATACTGAGTGCCCTGTTGGTTACAATGTTTACTTCCTTTTTAATTATATTTTTATTAAATATTTATTTATTTGTGAAAAATACTTTGTCTTCTAGAGTATAAGTATGTTTATTTTACACGTTTATTTTTTAATCCATTTTCAAATGTTTTCAGATTTCTTAAATATGAATTAAAATAAATAAAATGATATCGGCCATCGGCCACCCTACTTTCCAAGATATCGGCATCGGCAGTCAAAAAACCCATATCGGTCGACCACTATTCATCAGTGTTAGTGGCACACCCGGTCAGTCGTTCTGTGGGTGACTTACACACGCTGCTGCAGACAGACAGACAGTACTCCTCCGACTCAAAGTTATTGCGATTTCCTCCGCAGCCTCCGTAGATGAAGGGAGCACAGCGGCCCTCCTCACGCACAAAATACCAGCGGGGCAACATGGCCCTACAGGGGCCCGTCTCTGCACTCGCAAAACACACCTCTGATGGGACACACACACACGCACGCGTGAAGACTAGCATCTGTCAGCATCTGATGAGTGAACACTGAACGTGATTGGATGTCACTCACCTCTCACCACCTCCTCTACTGACTCTGTGGTGGTGGTGGTAGTGGTCGTCATGGCGATGCTGGTGCTCTGGCTGCTGTCGCTGCGCTCGTCCACAATCTTGTCGTCCTCGACCTCTTTCTCATTCTCGTCTCCGTCTCCGTCCTGATCATTGTCCAGAACCTCCTCCTCTTCCTCGTCTGGATCCTCATCATTCTCCACCACAGCGGGTTTGGATCCTGCGTCTCGCGTCATGCTGGAGGAAAACACAGCCATCAAATCACAATGACAGAAAGCATGTTCATAATCAGTGTTGGGCAGTAACGCATTACTTAGTAACACGTTACTGTAATTTGACTACTTTTTTAGTAACGTAGTAATTTAACGTGTTACAATTTTCGAAATAGTAATTAGAGTATAGTTACAAGCCGAGGTCTCTATACGTTACTGCCGCGTTACATTGCTGACAGAATGCAGTGTTTTATAATCTAGAGATTGTAAAAAGGATGTAGCACACGCAGTGTGGAGTCAAGTGCCAGTGGATTAGAGACCTGCTCCCGCGAGACCCGACGCAACAGAGTGCGGCGCGGGAGAAGATGGGCGAGTGCTGGGGCGGGTGGACACTCGTGTGTGCGGGATGCGGAAGAATAAAATGATTCACGGGACTCCCGCAAAATAGAAATATCTAAACATAAAATATCTAAAACAAAAATAAATTGTTTTTCATCTATTGCACAAAAGCAACATGACTTAATATAAAATATAAACGATTAACAGGTGCAAGCGTATGCAGAGTTTCCATTTAGGCTATAACACGTGTTTGCAGCGTTGAGCAATGCAGTGCTGAAATTTGCGTGCTCACAAATCCTCTCATTATAACACACGAATTGTAGACATTATGAAAGATTCATTATGCATATATTTATTGTGTTATAACAGAGATTTGTGAGATTGCGATGAACTGAGAAGTCTTTTAGAGATTATAAATGCAGCGCTCTTTGCTGGCATTCATTGCCATGCCAAACCATGCATGCAGCAGCTGCTTGCTTTAGTTAAAAATATCAGTGTTCTGTGAATGTTGATGCTTTAAAACACATATATATATATCGGGAGCGTGTATATTCTGGGATTTCATAAATTTCATGGATAAAACGTTACTCAAGGTCTGCACTCTAAAATTCTCTTTATTTAAACAGGAGAAAAATACAAATAACAGACGTTTCGGCTTGCTGCCTTCATCAGTGTGACAGTAACTTAATGATTATATGAAGACCAACAATGACCCAGAGGTGATGGTAATTAGGTTTCCAAATTCACAGACTCCAGATCAGTTCCATCTATAACAGCAACAAATTTCTACAAAAGCTTAAACAAATATCAATGGGGACAATAAAACTTCAGGCAAAAGCATGCCGTTCATACACATTGCTCCCAAAATAATTTTTTTTTTTTTTTACAAGAAACATGAAAGATCAAAATCCTCATTTAAACCCAAAGGTGACATGGTCTTTAAATAAAACATCCAAGACGCCTCTCTTTGTAAGAGTCTTTTATCAATATCTCCACCCCGGTGAGGATTCATTATTTTCTCAATTCCTATACATTTCAGTTGTTCATGGGGAAGTTTCATTAAGCACTGGGCAAGATACATTGATGATTGTTTTCTCATTTGGAAAGGAAGTGAAGAGGATTTGTTTGAATTTGTACAGTTTTTGAATTCAAGATTAGGTTCTATTACATTTTCAGTTGAAAACAATTTATCATCAATTCATTTTTTAGATGTGGTTATATCAAAAATAAACAACAAGATCTCCACCACAGTGTTCCATAAACCAACAGACAAAAATACATTGTCTGCGGATAGTTATCACCCACTGCCTCTGAAAAAAGTGTTACCAGTAAGTCAACTCTATAGACTTTAGAGGTTATCCACAAACTTGGTTTCATTCAGCAGTTGAAAAAGTCAAAAAATCTGAGAGATTTCAGTTATTGAACTATCAAAAAAAACAGAAGAAACCATTTTCAGTAAATTATATTTCAACCTACACAAAAAATAGCCATCAGATTAAATCTATTGTAAATAAATATTGGTTCATTTTAGCTTCAGATCCTTCTTTAAAAGATGTTTTCAAACAACCTCCGATGTTTACTTACAAAAGATCTTCAAATTTGGCAAATATGCTAGTTAGATCAGATGTAGTGCGTGATGACAAGAAAACATATATACAAGGTTGTTTTCCATGTCGAAATTGTACATCATGTTCTTCAATATCACAATGCAAAAAGTTTACATGTTTACTGACGAATAAAACATACTACATCAAATCTTGTATCACATGTTCTACTAATAATATAATATACTTACTTCAATGTCCATGTCCACGTATGTTGGAAAAACTTTGAGGCCATTGAGAATTAGAATCAGTGAACATAAATCAGCAATTCGTAGATGTGATGTTACTTCTCAGTGGCCAGACACTTTATTGAATATAATCATGGTATTGAACAACTGAAATGTATAGGAGTTGAGAAAATAATGAATCCTCGCCGGGGTGGAGATATTGATAAAAGACTCTTACAAAGAGAGGCGTCTTGGATGTTTTATTTAAAGACCATGTCACCTATATGCTAGTTAGATCAGATGTAGTGCGTGATGACAAGAAAACATATATACAAGGTTGTTTTCCATGTCGAAATTGTACATCATGTTCTTCAATATCACAATGCAAAAAGTTTACATGTTTACTGACGAATAAAACATACTACATCAAATCTTGTATCACATGTTCTACTAATAATATAATATACTTACTTCAATGTCCATGTCCACGTATGTTGGAAAAACTTTGAGGCCATTGAGAATTAGAATCAGTGAACATAAATCAGCAATTCGTAGATGTGATGTTACGTCTCAGTGGCCAGACACTTTATTGAATATAATCATGGTATTGAACAACTGAAATGTATAGGAATTGAGAAAATAATGAATCCTCGCCGGGGTGGAGATATTGATAAAAGACTCTTACAAAGAGAGGCGTCTTGGATGTTTTATTTAAAGACCATGTCACCTTTGGGTTTAAATGAGGATTTTGATCTTTCATGTTTCTTGTAAATTTTTGGGGAGCAAGGTGTATGAACGGCATGTTTTTGTCTGAAGTGTTATTGTCCCCATTGATTTTTGTTTAAGCTTTTGTTGAAATGTGTTGCTGTTATAGATGGACCTGATCTGGAGTCTGTGAATCTGGAAACCACCTCTGGGTCATTGTTGGTCTTCATATAATCTTCGAGTTACTGAGATCTTGTCACACTGATGAAGGCAGCAAGCCGAAACATCTGTTATTTGTATTTATCTCCTGTTTAGATAAAGAGAATTTTAGAGTGCAGACCTTGAGTAACGGTTTATATATAAGAAATAGGTCTTTGCACCTAAAAAAGCTGGGAGAGTGCGTTGAGTGTTGAGATCAATTTCATGGAGAAAAAAGTAACGTAACTAGTAATGAAACTAATTACTAATTACTTTTGAAATAAAGTAATCAGAACAGTAACGTGATTACTTTTAAAAGGAGTAATCAGTAATTTGATTACATTTTCAGAGTAACTTGCCCAACACTGTTCATAATACTTCAACCATCTGTCATATAGAGACACTTCGCCATTCAATCAGGCATCAAAACAAGTCCCTTTTTTGTTAATAAAAAAAATCAGGAAATCTGTAAATATTCCATCCTATATACATACATGTTAGTTAGTATGAGAATGTGTTTCACTTTGAAAACATCACAGTATGGTGTTTATGATCAAGTGCCCAGCACTAATCCAAACCAAATCAAACAAAAATGGAGAGTTGTTTGTAGTGCGTGTAATCATGATTATGAGTATTATTATATTTAATTTAATTTTTAGTTTATCTGGATATTAAAAGTATTTAATAATAATAATATAAATGTATTCTTATTACTCTTGAATTGCTATTAAGAATAATAAATGACTAATAATTCATACAACATAAAAAAAAACAAAAAACAATATTAATCATTATAGGATTAATACTTCATTTTTTTATTTTTTATTTTCTATAACAGTTTGACATGATTGTGATTATCTTTTAACCTGTGAATATTATGCTTATGTTATATGTTTAATTTGATTACCTAATCTGTAGCTTTGGCTATATAATGTAATATATGCAATGTATTCTTTAAATAAATTAGTTTGCATTATATATATATATATATATATATATATACAGTATCTCACAGTACACCCCTCACATTTTTGTAAATATTTTATTATATCTTTTCATGTGACAGCACTGAAGAAATGACACTTTACACTACAATGTAAAGTAGTGAGTGTACAGTTTGTATAACAGTGTAAATTTGCTGTCCCCTCAAAATAACTCAACACACAGCCATTAATGTCTAGACCGCTGGCCACAAAAGTGAAAATGTCCAAATTGGGTTCAAAGTGTCAACATTTTGTGCACCCACCATTATTTATTTTGTAATTTTGTAGTGTGTTTTTGTCATTTTTAGTAGTTTTTGTTTTTTGTAAATATGTCTCTCTCTCTCTCTCTCTATATATATATATATTATAAATGTTTATTTCGGTTTTAGTTTTAGATATTTTAGTACGTAAAGTTAAACTAAATTAAAATTATACATTTTGCCTTGGCAACTAGCCGAAACATAATAAATGTGCATTTTTAAATATTTTATTTCAGTCAACGTTTATATTATTTCAAGTAACGAAAATGTTTTTTTAAATGGTTTTAGTTATTGTTTAACTATAATAACACTGCTGTGTACTCATTTCTTCATAAGAGACAGTACATATAAACGTCACTGAGTGACTGTGATCTAATTTGTGATCCACAAATATGTGGCAGATTTAGCCAGAATTAATAATTATAATCATGGACGTCATAGGTCCTGGGCTCTATGATGAGCTCCTCTATGGTCTACACAGATGATATACTTGTATATGATCGTTATATTTTAGGATTTCTAATCGGGCACCAAATAAAACACCCCCCAAAATGTTATTTCAGCCAGTAGAATCATCGAGGGGTCAAAGTCTAAGGGTCATGATTTCTGTGTGTGTTAAGTGCGCGCGTGCTCACACACACACACAGGTTTGTTTTTGTGAAAAGTGGGGACATCCCATAGGCGTAATGGTTTTTCTACTGTACATACCGTATATTCTATTGCCCTTTACCAACCCTACCCCTAAACCTACCCCTTACAGGAGACTTTGTGCTATTTCAGATTTTCAATACACTCCATTCTGTGTGATTTATAAGCGTTTTGAAAAGTGGAGACATGGGGTAATGTCCTGAAAAGTCACCTCCTCCTTGTAATACCTATGTCATACCTTTGTCATTATACAAATGTATGTCCTCATTTGTCATAAAAACGCGCACACACACACACCTGTTCTCGCTGTAGTCAGTCTCTGCTCCTCCCCACCACACGTCTGAATCATCCTCCTCCACGACTGCGCTATCTGACTCTTTCTCCGCTTCTGCAGGGCAGCAAACAAACTCGACGCCACGGAAACGGTCAATACCGCATGGCAACAGCATCCCGTAGTCATGGAGATTCATGCTGCGGTCGCCGCAAGACTGTAGAGACAGAAGAGTGCGCGATTGGACGGAATCATTTACTGAAGCATCAATATCAAACACAAGACCAACAACATGAAACCGCTCTAAATCAATCAATACAATGATTCAAAACCCAGTCAGAGTCACACTGAAAAAAACATGCATTAATATGTTCAGATTGTGAGTGTTAGTGAAACAGCAGCGTTTTTATTCATTGGTGTGTTTGTACATGTTTGATAATGTATTGATCTATTGAACTACAATGATAAACAGATTCTCATACTAAGTATGTAAATATAGGATGGAATATCTACAGACTTCATGAAAACACATCAGTGTTATTATAGTATCAATAAGATACAATTATAGTTTTTATTAATATTTTGAATTAGATTTTATTTTTATATTTTCTGCTTTAATGTTAATTTTAAAGTTTTTGCAAGTTTGTTGTGTTTTTGTCTCTTTTTTTCTATCATTACTATTTGTTGTTTTTATATATGTCTATATAGTTTTTATACATTTTCATTTCAGTTTTGGTTTTAGTTATTTTGGTACATCAAGTTAAATCAAATGAAAATGAGAAATGTTGTATGGTTAACTGGCTGAAATAATATACGTTTTTTTAATATTTTATTTCAGTAAACATTTTATAGTTTTTTTCATAGTTTTAGTTTTAGGTTTAACTATAATAACCCTGAAACAAGCACATTTAAAATAATTTTATTCATTCAAATAAAAATATAAAATCAATAAAATGAAGCCAATTTTTGGAGAATTCTGGCATAATTTTACCCCATTTTTTTTAAACTGTGTTTTTATTAAACGTTGTATAAACATATCAATTTACACATAGCATAGCATTTTAATATATTAATACACAAATAATAAATAAATAAATAACCATACAAAAGAAAAAAAAAGAGAGAAAAAAAGAAGGAACCGTTAATAACTTAAACTAAATACAGATAACTACAAAAAGCCCCTGACAACATTTTAAAGGTCAAGCAAATATGTTTCTATTAGTGCCCAGTTCTGTTGGAAAATGTCAGATTTGAACTGTAAATCCGCTGTAATTTTCTCAAATATATATATCTGATTCAGTCTCTGTGTCCATTCTGTCAGAGTAGGTTTGTGTATCTTCATCCAATTTACCCCATTTTTTTTAAATTACATTTTAGAATATATTCACATAGAAAATTTTTAAATTGTCATATTTCACAATATTACAATTTCTTATCAAATAAATTCAGCCTGGGTGAGCAGAAGAGACTTCTTTCAAAACCATTTTGTTACAGAGAGCATGTGTGGTTTGAGCTTACAGTATATAATGCACACAAAATGAACAGAAGTGTGTGTTGAGTATGTTGTTGTGTGTGTGTGTGCTGTGGTTTCTGACCTCTTTGGCGACGGTGTGCCAGTGCAGGTGACTCTCACACATGTCCATGCGCTCCTGGTGCAGGAATTTACACTTATCAGGAACCAGCAGAGCATCACTCACAAACTCACCGACTGATACAGAAAGACAAACAAGCACATGATGAGAACTTGAGATGAGGGAACAACACAGGGCGATGAAATGATGAAACTCACGCACCCAGGCAGCGGTACGGCACCACGATGTGCATATGACTGCGGCACTGCTTACGGCCCTTCTTACACCAGTCCCAGATACTGACAGGCTGATTGGCCTCCACGACGTTTGTGATCTGAAGCCCTGGATACACCTGAACATCACAGACACACTCGCTTACAACACTGTACAGCCTGCTGCATAATATTTGACACACACATGCCTCTAAATGATCAGAACTTTGCTTTTAAACTTGTTGCACACAATCTACTACATGCCTTCTGTTGTCTGATTGATAGTTTACACGTTTTAGGTTCAAGGTCCAGAAAAGTACCAAGATGATCGACAAAGTAGTCCGGCGCCGGCGCTGACCCAGATCCAGCATGATGACCTCATTACGCCGGATCTGGGTCAGCGTCGGTGCCGCCACATGCTCGCGTCATGATACTGTCGTGAACGTGCGTCCACAAGTGACGCAGTAGAGACGAAAATGTGGAATAAAGTCGTTCTTTTTGTTTTATTTGTGCAAAAAAACTATTCTCGTAGCTTCGTAACTTTACAGTTGAACAACTGATGTCACACGGACTACTTTGTCGATCATCTTGGTACTTTTCTGGACCTTGAATGTGGTAGTTACCTTGCTGTCTATGGGAGGGTCAGAGAGCTCTCAGATTTCATCAAAAAATATCTTCAATTGTGTTCTGAAGATGAACGACGGTCTTACGGGTTTCGAACAACATGAGGGTGAGTAATTAATGACAGAGTTTTTATTTTTGGGTGAACTAACCCTTTAATATATTTGTCTTCAGCTATTATTGAGGTCTTATTTAACATCTGAATAAATTATCTAATCTTTATTTTCTCAATAACACGATATTGTGACACAACATATGAATGATTATATCATTAGAGAGCAAAGACCTTCTTAAGAACTTTAGTTCATAAACTCAGATGTGTTTCTGGGTTAACGTGACTCTGATGATGCACAGGCTCATATATTATCTTTTACACATTATCTTTGGCCTTGTATTGCAGTCATAAATGAATGACAGGAACGTTGTTTTCACCTCCTGGCAGTACTGCAGGATTCCCTCTTTTGTCCCAATGCAGCTCTTGGTTCCGGACGGATCAGGTTCCCATTTTCCGGTCTGAATGTTGATGTGCATGTTGAGTTTCCCGCAGAACATGGCGACCTGTGGCTCAGCCAGCAGTCCCGTATCAGAGTCTGACGGCACCTGCGACAGAAGAAACCACAGACATCACCAAACACCATCATATCAGATCAGCACGAATCCTGATGTACATTTATATACCTTGCTTCACTCTGAATTACACAACATTATACAAGTGAAATGGAATCAAATGTGCTTCATGTTGGAACTCACATACTATGGGTTCCTGAATAGTATTCAAAAACATAGTGACTGTTTACATGCACATCAATATTTCAATATTAAGTGGAATTTGCCAATATTCTGATGAGTACAGTAAAAAAAATGGTGTAGGGTGTACTTTGAAACAATTTCCCCAGACCCCTGGAATATACCTGTTTTAATGGAAATTAGCTGCATGTGAATACATACAGAATGTATTTATTTGCACTTCATGTGGGTGTTTGAGTCATAATTAAATTATTGTGTAAAGCTGTCAGCACACAGTATAAAATAATATTTCAATGCATGTATGCATATACACATCATATTCAGATTATTGCTGCAACCAAAATGTAGAGCTGAAACTATCTGTTCATTTTATTTAGGAACCAGAGATCCTAAATAAATAAATATACTTTTTCATAATTAATAATAATAATAATAACGAGGACAATTATTGTAATGAATTATAATATATATATATATATATATATATACAGTTTACTTATTTTTTCATAATTAATAATAATAATAGTCCTCACAGGAAATGAATGCGTAATGGAAAGTCTGTTCCCATCAGCGGTGAAGGACAAGTTTAGTTCAGACAGTGGATTAGGAAGAAGACAAAACACCAGGAGTGCCCTGATATAATGCCAGAACACTAGACTAGACAGGTTAAACCTTGATGACCTTAACTAAACTACCCACTATCAGCATTTCTAGCACCGCGTGTTCAACCTTTATTAGCTCTCAGGACTTTACTAAGTAAACATTGCTTCATGACGGAGTAAATAAAGACTTCCTGGGTCAGTAACCGATTACACAGTGAGCATGAGTGGGGAAATCCATCTCACTAATGCTGATTATATTAGTACAGATAAACTATAACACAGATTTGCCTGAATGGCACATGCCTGGACAATAATAAATGTAATAATAATTGGTGAATCTCATGTGAAAATGTGTTTCTTTTAAATTTGTGTGGTGAAATATGACTTGTTAGATTCACAACAGACCTAGTTAGTTGTGCATGACTAAACGGGTAAGACTTTGTGTTCTAAAAGAATAAATCTTCAAAATGAGGTTACTTTATGCTTAAAACAAGAAAACAAATCTGAAAATGGGGTCAGAAAAATAAACTACATTAAAAAGAAAAACAAGACTATTTTTCTGACCCCATTGTCAGATACTTTTTCTTGTTTTAAGCATAAAACCCTCTTAATTTTGATAATTTTTTCCTTAATATCTTAAGCTTATTTTGCTTCCTAAAGTAATGTATCTTTGTTTAGGGATGTTAGATAATAGTACTGGAAAACGACAGAAATACTGAGTTCTCCGTCTCCATCTCCAGCCTGATACCCACTGATCGTAATAACAGCTCTTGTTTGAGAGCTTTTTTAAGACACACAAACGTCGTTTAATTTGTGACGCCCATCTGAGGGAGTTTGGGTCTATTTTGAGCTCCATGTGAGACAGTTTCCGTAAGGCTGAGAAAGGCCGCTGAATGAGCGCATTGTGTTGAGGAAGGACAAAGACGCACGCAGGAGGGAGAGTGACGGACAGACAGACAGAAAGAGGAAGACCTGCTAACGTTTTGTGTTTGCTAATCTTATTAGCAACGTGTTGGCAAGAAAACAATGTCCTGTTTGTGATCAGACTGTGATGTTATGAACAGAGAACCGACTGATACTGCACTGCACGACACTACAGCTGAACTAGACAAAACACCCTTTACTTTAACCTAATGAACTTTAATGCACAAAAGCAAACATTTTAAAATATGCAAATTAATCACATTATATGCGTGCACATTTGCATAATTTTCCAACATTTTTGATTTAAGTGAAGCAGACAGATTATCCTAAAGAGCTTAACACACACACACGTCTGGTAAGCTATCCTTGTGGGGACTCTCCATAGGCGTAATGGTTGTTATACTGTACAGACCGTATATTCTATTGCCCTACACCAACCCTACCCCTAAACCTACCCCTCACAGGAAACTTTGTGCATTTTTAGATTTTCAAAAAACTTAATTCTGTATGATTTATAAGCTTTTGTACCCGTGGGGACCACAATTTAGGTCCCCACCGTGACACGAGTCCCCATGAGTCTGTGTGTAGTCAGGTTTAAGTCCCCACCAGGATATATAAACCAGTACACACACACACACACACACGTTTACTTAGCTAAATGGGGACATTACATAGACTTCTATTGTTTTTATATACAGATAGTTATACACTAAACCCATCGTATATACCTAAACCCACCCCTAACCCTACCCCTCACCTACAAAACTTTCTGCATTTTTACAATTTCAAAAAAACTTTGTTTACTTTATTTTGTAAGGTTTTGCTCACTTTTGGGTACAAATTTGTCCCCAAAATATGGTTAAATAGGTACACACACCCACACCCACACACACACACACTGGCATTCCTATAATTAATGGGGTCATTCCATAGGTGTAATGGTTTTTATATTGTACAAACTATATTTTCTATCCCCTTACCCTAAACCTCACTCAAAACTTTCTGCATTTTCAGATTTTCAAAAAAACTTCTGAATTCTGTATTATTTATAAGCCATTTTCCTCATGTGGACCAAAAAATGTCCCCACAAGATCGAAATGTACTGGTATTACTATACTTGTGGGGGACATTATACTCAGCTACCCAGGAAACAAATTTAGGTTGTAAAAACATTGTGGGAACATTGTTTTAGAAACATTTCTAAAAAGTTGAAATGTCCAGTTTTCTTTTTGTTGCTATAACGTTACTTAAAGGTTACAAAAACGTTTCTTACAACATTCTATTAATTTTAATTTCACCCCAAATATGTTTCTGAAAGCTTATTTATAATAAGCTGATAAAGTAAAAATGTCCAATTTTCTTGTAACGATTAGAATGTTATTGAAACAAAAACGTTACAAAAATAACATCATAAGGACATTTGGAAAATTCTGATCTCAGAATGTTTTCTCTCAGTGTAGAGAATATATATCAAATAGTTAAAAGAACATACCATAAACATTACTTTAAGAGCTTTCAAATATGACAAAATATTAGTGAAAGTTGTGAGAACATTGCCTTTTAGCTGGGAATGTAAATGGGGACAACATACTTCTATTGTCTTTATACACAACTAGTTATAAATAATATACCCTAACTCACACACTAACCCTAACAGAAAATATTTACATTTTTACTATTTATTTTTATAGTGTTTTATCAATAAGGACATCCCCAATAGGAGGTCTTGTCAGGCTTAACTCACTTCTGGGTACAAATTTGTCTCTAAAATATGGTTAAGTAGGTACAAACACATCCTTCTGAACGCAGGCGTTTCTTCACACGCCAGCACATGCCGTCCTAACACGCGGACATGTGTGGGATCACAGGGTCAGCCGGGGATAAGGGATAAACTCCCATAAAGCTGCTGGTCAGAGTCAACATGATTTGAATGCCGCCCACGGTCAAATGAAGCCACACCCCCTACAGACAACTTCAGCATCACACACATTCCTGGACGGTGAGATCTCTCTGAATGTGATGACAGCTTAATAAACACACAAATACAGGATTACTGAATCATTGCTGGAGTGATTCACACAAACTGAACAAGAGCTGGTGGGTATGACTGATAGGCCTAGTGACGGTGTGTGAGGCATCAAAGCATTTGAGTCACGTGACCTCCTGCTGTCTGATCACACCTGCTGACCATAAACCATCAGATACTGATCAACACGACCTCTGACCTCTGTTCTCCACTGATAATGACATGCAAAACATGTATTTAAAGGAAAGAGGCCTTTAAATCCAATCTTTAATTATAAATAAACGTTCTGAACTCAACAAGCTCCAAGACTGGAGAAACATGCAACAAGTAGGTAACTTGCTTTAGTTAATTATACAGTTTGCTTCTCGGTAAAAGGTTAATATGTTGCTGGATAATTTACTGTAGAGAACAGAGTTTAACCTGGTAAATGAGAACAGCTAACCTCATCTGAAACCTCAACTGAGATGCAACCTGGTGCAATAATTATATGGATGATATTTCAACTTAAAGAAAGAATAAATCAGTTTCTTGTTTGAGTTGCTTATTTGCCTAGAAATCCTAAGAAATTCATACAAGATCATCGGAGACTTTAGCTGAAGTCTCTCCTGCTTCTCAGCTGTTTCTCCTGAAAAAAAAGAGCCCAGTAATCTCACATGTGTCTCCTCTAGAGTTTCAGATCTCAACATTGTCTCAAACTGTGTTTAGATTTGCCAAGATACCAAAGTTAGAGATCTAAATATAAACTCAAACATTTCTCATCAAATGATCTGAGCCGCTTCACATTTGAAAGCATTGATGTGACTCACGAGTCAGTGTTATTTTAGCATCAATGAGATGCTATTTTAATTTTTATTAATTTTAATTATTATTATTATTACATTTTCTTTGTCCATTTTAATTTCAGTTTAAGTTGGAGTAATTTCGTTTTTAGTTTCAGTTAACTACATATCTCTGGGTTGTCTCTGTTTTGATTTCTGCACAGGAATTGTAGGAGAAACAAATAAGACAATGTGAGCACTTACATTAAACATAATTGATAATAATTGCTAAGATGTCAACCTGCATTCCAAGCCATGAAAGAGCAACATCTGAAGAAAACAGTTTTCTTAAGTGAAGCTTGTTAAAAATCAACCACTGAGCAAATATCTGATCAAACAACTTGAATATGTCAGTAACTGTGTTGAATTATGAGTTTGAACATTAACTGCTGCAATCAGCCACTGGAATATTAGTATAAATAACTAAACCAGATCAATTCACTTCCACATTCAAACACATACTGTACTGAAAATATGTGTGTGAATATATACATACATATAATTAGATTATTTTCTTTTATTTGGATCTTGATGGACACAAAGAATAAGATCAGATGATTCATTTCATCCATATCAAATGAATGAATCAGTATGCATCAGTGTAATCAGATTCACATTATGAACCACTTGAGTCCAAAATACACTTAAACTAATATAATAATAGTGCTCATTCCGACTCTAATCTAGTGTATAAATGACCCAATCAACTAAACTTTCACGCACTGTCCACTTAAATGACATAGCAGCCTCTATGGCATCACACTGGCCCTCAGTGGAGCCATGTGATTGGTCAGTCAGGCTAGTTCTGTCCCATATGACCTGTGTGTTATGGTTTGATGAACGTCCAACCATCTGCTGAGCTCTCATCACATCTACATGCAAATACAGTGCTGTGATCGGCACGAGTTTAATTGGGAAGGGTTTTATCAGAGCAGCTCAGGACCCGGGGTGAGCCCACGAACAGAAAGACAGGCCATTATGACACCCAACAGAGAGAGAGAGAGAGAGAGAGACAGGCAGACCCATGAGGACAAGGATATGGAGATCACGGAGTCATTGCGACTGACAAGGTGTCAGGATGAGATGCTGAATCTCATGAAAACACATCACATTTAAAACCAACATCACAAGAAAGAAATGAATAAATAATACATTGCATAAAGAAAATGACATCTATTTTGAAACTTTTTTTTTTGTATTGTGACATTTGTGATTTTAAATGACAATTTTAAGTACTTTCCCTGAAGAGCTGATATCCCATCTGTGCACTGATTACGAGTGTGTGCGCGATAATATCTGCTCCTGGTCGATGTCAGATCTTCAGGGTGTGTGTGTTACAGTGGTTACAGATCAGTCAACGCACTCACAAACACACACACAAACTCTCTCTGTCTCACACACACACACACACACACGGTGTGATAAAGACGTCTGTTCCCACAGAGACTGTTGCCATGGCAGCACCCCTCCTCGCTCTGCTGCCACGGCGACGGTCAGCCTCACGCCCATTAACTCCAGTGTCCTCTGGGAGAAAGTCTTTCATTGAGGGGATTTTCTGAGTCTCTCCACATCAGATCCACAGATGACAGACATCACAACATTATAATTATTACTGCATATGAAACATATGCTCATATATGTAATACTGATACAACTGAGACTTCATTTACATTTAGCTAATACCCAATATTTACTAAAAAAACATATAGAATTCATAAAATGATACATTTGTGTAGTGAAATTAGCCATCAAACCATTACAATGTTAAATAGAACAAATAAATAATGTGGTACTTTTTATATTTACATTTTTTATATATTATTTTATTTTGACTTAAAACCAACAAACAAACAAAAAATATGTTTACGAGGTAACATAAAAATGTGGATTTGGTAACTAAAAGCGCTGAGCTAAAAGAGACATTAAATATATTATTTAACATGACTGAATCAACTGTACTCTATTACGACAAAATAATGAACAACTGCACATTAATTTACAATATTATTGTTATAGACATTATCTAAGCAGTATTATCTATACATAATCCAAATAAAGCTGAATCAGTCTGAAATTGTTTGCACTTTAAAATTTGTGATATAAATATATTTTATATACCTGCATGAAACCGGGCATCAAAACATGATCATGTTCAGCAGAAAAGCTTACGTTGTATTTGTTACATTGTATTTGATTTTAAACAAGTTTGAGGTAACATAAAAATGTGTATATGATAACATCTAAAAAAATGCTTTTGTTGAAATGAAATTGGAATTGAATCAACAGTACTACATTATGCCAACAATTGAACATAAATGTACAATTTATTGTATATTATATATTGTATGGATATTTTCTATGTTTTCACATATTAAAATGAATAAAATCAATCTGAAATTGTATACACTTGAAATTTTATGTGATATAAATAGAGTAGATTTTATATTCCTAAGTGAAATCAGGCATCAAAATATGATCATGTGCAGTAAAAATTATGAATAACTGTTTATTATTTCAGAAGCCTGGTCTCCAATATCAGCATAATCCCATCAACACAAATAATTTAACTATGATTACATTAGTCAGTCCTGATACTGTCTATGATACGTCACTTCTCCATGGATAATACTGTATATGAGATCGGAGACTGATGGATGATGGAGTGACAGTGAAACCCTGAGATCACATTCACATCTGACTTCATATTCACACGAACAAACACGCTTGAGCTTTTACTCCTTCAAAAACGTGCTTTTATTGAATCAATGTTCTTCTGCCCAAATTCCCACCATAAAATGATCACTGATGTTTTTATACCGCAGTAAAACAATCACAATAAGCAGTACGTGTGTTCACATCTGAGACAGAGGGACAATACAATAATCCTTCAAACGCTCCTGCCCTCACTGCAAATGTAGGCCACCGTCAAACAGACGTATTACTTACAAACGCTATCCAGATGAATCTGTCAGAGAGTACAGACACACACACACATTTGTGTCTGCACAAAAAGTGGACGTCCGCTTTGGGAGTAAACAGGAGGAGGAAGCCGAAAGAGCCGCCCCATGTGCCACAATAGTGAAGAAAGATTGTATTCTCGCCTTGTTCAATTACAAACGCACTATTATTTTAATGCTGAAATTGTTATTAAATTAATTTTTACGTTTTTATTTTTGTTTACATTTATTTACAAAGTGACTACAAAAATTAGAAAAATCACAAGCAAGTTTTTGAAGGATTATTGAAGAAAATACTGGTTTAGTCGTTCTATTACAGTGAGAGCTTGCTCTGCCTGCTACCGTATTTTCTCCTCTTTGCGTCCGTCTTCAGCATCTCTGGCCTCTGTTAATGGTCGCTTACATACTTTGTAATATTTCCACACAAGAAATGACATTTTGAGAAATGATTGCATGCAGTTTGTGCAAGTCCCGAACAGAGATCGGTTGAAATAAAACAAAAAATGGCCAGTCGACCAGTGTGTACTCCACTACTGTATAAATTAAATATAGATTAATCATTGTTAAAGCTACAAAGTTACTCGCCAAGATGGGTATTTTGGCACACTTATGTATTTGTCTGTTCAAGACGGATCTCTCTGTGTAAGTACTGAATGGAGATTTGTCTTTCGCGTCTTTCTTAAAGGCTTAAAAACACGTGCAAATGATAAACTTTCATGACGACGCAGCAGTGGACCGATTGGGCCAGTGACAAATTCGTCAAATGTCCTCGGTGTCTTTCACACTGGCCCCGGGCCATCGGGCAGATCTTATCGTCGAGCCCTGATTTAGCAAACGCTGGATTTAGCAATCCAAAGTGACTTTAAAATGAGAAAAATCACCAGCAATTTTTCTGTTCTAGTCTTACTACTTCGGTGTCTTTCACACTGGCCCCGGGCCATCGGGCAGATCTTATCGTCGAGCCCTGATTTAGCAATCCAAAGTGACTTTAAAATGAGAAAAATCACCAGCAATTTTTCTGTTCTAGTCTTACTACAAAATTTCCCATTAATTCTGTTACTTGCCATTTGTAATTATTTGCGAAATTTATTAGTAACTTCTATGTGAAAATCGTTCCAAAGTACATTTACATTACATTTCTTCATTCAGAAGATTTAAAAGAAAATCCAAGGCGACTTTAGAAAAACCACAAGCAATTTTTCAAAGGATTATACCATTTCAGTCCTTCTATTTCAAAATTTCATGTTTAATTCAGTGCTACTTGCCGTTTCTTTGTAATTACTTGTGAAATTTACGAGTCGTTTCTGAGCAAAAAATGTTTCCAAGTAAAAATGAGAAAAATCACAAACAATTTCTCGAAAAGATTTCCTTCTACTTCAAAATTTCAAAACTCATCATCTCATTTATGAAACAACTCCAGATGGATTTTATGATGAAACCTCACAGCAGAATGAGAGGAAGGCTGGAAATGCTGAGGAAGGAGTGCCACACCCCGGCTCTCTCTCGCTCACTCGCTCTCCAGAGAAACGCTAAATATAGAATGGCCGCGAGGAAAAACCCACGAGACCACAAGACATCTGCAATCCTAAAGCTACAATTACTGCATTTGATGCATTACAACTAAATGGGTTTAACAAAACAGTCCTGTTAAAAGGATAAATCTTGATTAAACAACACAAAAACAGAACTTAAGAAAATGAAAAACCCACTGGTGTATTGTTATATATCATCCACCAGGCAAAATGTAAGTTAATTTGCTAAGAAAAACATTTTTCAATTTGTCAATGAATAATATTTTACTTTTTTTTTTTTTTAATTATTGCTTTTTATGGATTAGAACTAAATGTGCCAAATGAATAAATTCACCATTACTGCAAGATATATATGATATTTTATTTACACATTTGCTCTTAAAAGGGCATTTAATGCATGAAAATACTATAAAATCTAATTAAAAACAGTTTTTCACTAAATTATGAATATTTATACTTCATATATTTATACTTTTTTTGTATTTCATACATTTATAAGCACCAAAAGCAATATTTACCCACGTTTTTAGTAAAAGATTCAAGACACATCAAGACGTCTATGAATATTACTGCGTGATAATGCAAATGAATCATTCATGACAATTCAAATATATTGTTTTTTATTTATATGCATCATTAAACAGCAATATTTATGTACATACTGTACACTTTATTACAACATTTTTAAACTAAGAAAAAAAACAATGGGTAGATCAGTGTTATGTTAGTATCACTGAGATACTATTTATGAGAGTTGTTTTTAAATAATATTCTGAATTTTTTATATTAATTTAAATTGTAGCTAAAGTTTTAGTCATTTTATTGTGTTTTTGTCATTTTTAGTAGTTTAAATTTTGACTTTACATTTTTATATTTTTAGTAATTAAAATGAGAAATGTTGCCTTAGCAACTTGCTGAACATATTTATATTTTATTTCAGTTCAGTTAATGTTTCTTTTATTTCAAGTAAAGAAAATATATTTTTTATAGTTTTAGTTTTAGTTTCAGTTTTACTTAACGATAGCCTCTTTCACACATACGGTCTTAACTGGTAAATTACCGTTAAGAGACCATGCGTGAACCGGACCTTTTCAAAAATACGGTAAATACCATTACCAGTAAATTACCGGTAATCTGCTCTGTGTGAACGCAGAATGAAGATTAACGTATGAGTACGTACAGGTTCAGAATGCACTGACGTAAGATGTCTACTCTGGGCCAGTCATAACATTCTGATGCAGATGACACAACTCTGTGCTGTGTAGTTCGGATTGAAGTCGTCTAATACGAGTCTCTGGGCCAAAAGCAGCTGAATGTGAATGTGAACGTTTGACACAAAAATGAAAACATCAACAAAAACACTGACCGCGTAAACCCCTCCATGTTTACAAACACAACACCAGGAAGCGCAGAGGTAATTTCTGGTTAATGATGTCTCAGAATTTAACAGTATTTTGAAACTGATGTGTGAATGGTGTTTTACCAGTAAAAGGACGCAACGTCCTTGCCTGTGTGAACTAGGGTTGCCACTAACGACTATTTTTATTTCGATTAATCTATTGACTAATTTATCGATTAATCGATTAACCTAAACGATTCATTTCCTGCACAAAAAAAAAATATCAACAATTTTACTTACGAATATTTTATTAAACCAAATGAAATCCAAATTTCTATGAAATCCTCTTTTTAAAGCAAAAGTAAAGTGCAACATAGAGTGCAAGAAGCAAGTGTCCATCTCATAGTCCAAATTACTGAAATCAAAGTTCAGTATTATAATGTAAGAATAACAACATATCCACGTGTTCTAGTCTACTAATAATAAAATTATAATCAAAAAACACTTTTTAAAGGAGAATTTACCAGAAATGTTATTTACCAGAATTTATTTAGGAGAAAAATGTAAAATGTGCCGTATTTCTGAAAAAATAAAATAAAAAAAAAATAATTAAAAAAATCAATTTATTGGAGATGCTTTTGATTATTCAAATTTAATGTAACCATTAAAATGGAATCCAGAAAATAATGGAAAACAGAATTTGGTAAAGATAAAACTGTAAAACTCAATTAATTAGACAAGCTTTTCGATTAATAAAATTTAATTTAAACATTAAAACAGAGTATAGAAAATGAATTTGGAAACAAAACTGATTTCATAGGGCTCTATAATTATAATAATTTTTTTTTGTGGTAATAAAAATAGATGTAAGTGAACAATAGCCTTTAAAATCACTTAAAATATTTATATAAGTGAAGTGAAGTGACATGTGGCCAAGTATGGTGACCCATACTTGGAATTAGTGCTCTGCATTTATCCCATCCTAAGTGCACACACACAGCAGTGAACACACACACACACACCGTGAACACAAACCCGGAGCAGTGGGCAGCCATTTATGCTGCGGCGCCCGGGGAGCAGTTGGGGGTTCGGTGCCATGTTCAAGGGCACCTCAGTCGTGGTATTGAAGGTGGGAGAGAGCGCTGTACATTCAGTACATTCATAATAGCAATGAGGCAATAATAGTTAGTTCAAATAAAGTATCAAAAGCAAGAAATCATATAATTTGATTGAACAAAACTGTTAAAATACATAATGTTTTATAAACAATAGAGCTAATGTACATTACGCATTACAACAAAGGCCTACAGAGGGTGCCAATATTAAGTGGTCTAAATGTATTTATATATTCTGTGGAAGGTGTAGGACCAAGAAATGTTCGTCCAATCAAAATGTTCGGTCCGAACATTATGATAGGCTTTTTTACCTGCCTGTCAACTTATGTATTTGCATACCTCTGTGCACCCTGTTCACACAGACAGGATACGTCATCAGCACATTCACGTACGCTGTGCAGACAGAGTGAGAATGGCAGGCAAACATCAACAATCTGACCTTCCTTCCTTCCTTGGTATTGTAGTACTGTTACTTGTGTTCCCAGATGAACGTTATAATAAACCCAAACTCACAACAACATGCAGAGATGGAGTTTGAAATGTAAATGATATCAGTTCCTGTGGAACTACTGTGAACAGAGCCGCTGTGTGACGCACGTACTTAACCTACACGCATGTAAATAATTAAAGCGCATATACTGTATTAGAACTGCTTCGCATATAATTATTTAGCCAATTAAATCGTAGCGTTTGTGAATTCACAATTACGCTTAATTATGGTTTAATATATCATGCAGCCTTTGGAAACAGTCTAATAATGTGTTTCATGGATTCTCGTCCATATAAATACCATTTCGGTATTTTGCCAGTTAGTCGACGCAAGCTAAATGAAGTTGAGGATTTTTAAAAAATCGAATAGTCAAATAAAATCGACGAATCGCGACAGCCCTAGTGTGAACTGTGCATTTTTGTATTTACCGGTAAAGTCGTTCCTGTAATTTTACGGCAATTTACTGGTATTACTGTGTGAAAGGGGCTAATAATAACCTTGAGACTTTTGTGAACATTTATGAGTAATAACACAAATTAAAGGTGCAATAGGTGATTGTCTTCAGAAACATTTTTTGTTATGCTGGTTGAAAGTCTCTTTACATCCAGATAGCAATCATTAAATTAAGTGGTCTAAATGTATTTATATATTCTGTGGAAGGTGTAGGACCAAGAAATGTTCGTCCAATCAAAATGTTCGGTCCGAACATTATGATAGGCTTTTTTACCTGCCTGTCAACTTATGTATTTGCATACCTCTGTGCACCCTGTTCACACAGACAGGATACGTCATCAGCACATTCACGTACGCTGTGCAGACAGAGTGAGAATGGCAGGCAAACATCAACAATCTGACCTTCCTTCCTTCCTTGGTATTGTAGTACTGTTACTAACTGTACTATAAAGTTTTCTCACCGGTGAAGGACACATGATGTATTGTAGTAATGTTGTCTCTGGTCGTCTGGTCTGTGCACGACCAGGATCATGCATTCAGGGGGCGTGGCTTTGGACGGCGATTTGTAGGGAGAGTGATACGTAGAACGAGCCGTTTTAGGTAGGCGTGGCTGACTCTTAACTTTTAGAAAGAATATCTCTTTGGATTTGAGACTTTAGTCTTTGCAAATTTACAGATCTTCTTTATGCACCAAGAGTTTGTAACACTCCAAAGAGAAAGGAAAAAATTAAATCGCATCATATGACCCCTTTATACAATGCTTTTTATTTATCCGTCAAGTTTGCAAAGACTGTGTATAACCCTAAACATCACTAAAAAAAACATTTAGAAGTCTCCAAGTGATATATTACTAAAAACATGTTCAGTTAATATCGCAAATGTCATGCTGGTTCATATACATGTAAAAGAAATTTATAAATAATCTTTTTAAATTCATTTAGTGAAGAAAGTAGATGGGAAAACAAGGCATGATTGTCGCAACTAGAATTTTACTGTATTTTGCTTCTTGCAAATAAAAACTGGCATTATTGGCTGTCGAGTTGAAATGATGGTTCATCTGGTTGAAAAACAGCCTTTTAGCCATTTCAGAAAAATACATAAACTTTGACATGTATCGCCGGCAGGTCCGGCCCTGGTTCCAATACTGTAGTATGTACGGGACATGTCCTGAATACAGCTGAAACAGCCTTGAGTCTATCTGCTTTAACCTGTTAACTCGCACCAGCCCGTGGGGCATGTTTAGGCGTGTCTGTGCTATTTATTACCTTTGTTTTAAAACAATATTCAATCAACTATCATAAACTATATATCATTTGACAGCTAAAACACTCAAGATCCATGTTCTGAGCTTGTTTTTTAAATCAATAGACCAGAGAGGAAAGGGTTAACATAAATGCTGAAGGACCGCCATTTAAACATGTACAAAGTGAACAGCAGTACTTACGTTTCATCGCCTATAGTTCTGGTCAGCTCGGACTATACGAAGAAACACCAGCACACATTTCAAATTAAGAGTCCACTCTTCAAAAAGCATCCCACTTTTTAATCCAAAACAATGAAAAAATAGGGGAAAAACGAAAGATCCTCCTTTGTTTACATGAGCGATTTGAGTTATAGTTATAGATAGCGTCCATTTTCAAAGAAATATAAGTTTCAGCTTTGAAATGGCATTCGTTTCATATAGAATAGTCTCTTCCGAGCAAAATGAGCCCTCCCAGTCTCTCTCCTTCAATCACCGGCGATGTTATAACCCAGAACAGAGAGGGAGTCGCTGACAGGCTTAGCGAGGTGTCAATCTGCGCACCGCAGTTTTTGGCTGTTTGAAGCCAGCCAATGCCTAGCCAGCAAAGTTTTGATGGATGGAAGTGTTAGCCAACCACAAACACGTTTACAGTGATTGACAGTTTGCACATTTGACGTAAGCAGGTTTATATCCATGCACAAAGTTAGTGTGTGATTGCGAGCCGCCAATAAAAAATGAATAAAAAGAAAGTTAGTGTGTGTTCGTGCGTCCTCTTCGTTACGCACGCTGCTTAGTGCTTACACAGAATGGCGTCGCGGCGCTACACGGAGTGTATATCCGTGAGCGGATTTTCTCCAAAGCTTACATCTGAATCTCTCCATCATGGAGCATCGACTTTAGAAGAGTTTGTGTGGTGTTTGATAGTGTTTTGGAGTGCGTGATGTGAAGCAAAAATTACAATTACAAATGTAAAAAAAAATATTTTTTTTTTGTTTATTAGCTCTAAAATATGCTAGCATCACATGTTCATGAGGATTAGGCTAATAAAGTGGTGTTTGATAGTGTTTTGGAGTGCGTGATGTGAAGCAAAAATTACAATTACAAATGTAAAATTTTTTTTTTTATTTGTTTATTAGCTCTAAAATACGCTAGCATCACGTGTTCATGAGGATTAGGCTAATAAACCCATATAGAAAACATCACAAGTAAAATGAATCATGTTTATAAAGATAAACATGGGTTTATAATAGCCCACTTACAATTTACATTTCAGAGATCATTACAAATAAATTATTAAATGCTAAAACTGAATAAATTTAAATTAACAAACTTGGCGTTGCATTTGCAGCCATGTGAAAGTCAGTGAGTCACTTTCATGTACATTTGACCTTGTTTACCTCTGTTGCTATACTAATTTTGAGTTATTATGACTCCAGAGTAACAAAGGTTCAAGTGTGTAGTTTCAAACAATACCAGATTTTATAAATATAGACCATAGGGTTCAAGAGCTACAGACATTTTTATTTGGGTATGTCGTTTTTCAGAAAATGCTCAAAAATAGGGGCGCACAGTAAGTGGTTAACATTTGTCAGTGAGTGTGAGACATCTGTCAAACCTCCATTTCTACAGACCTTTTGGTGGCGAGACCAACAAAACCGCAATCCACCAAATGTGAAAGCAATTAAACACTGTTACTAATAGCCAATCAATATCTTCACTCTGCCACACAATAAACAAACATCCCATAACGGCCTAAAAAAAAAGACTTTGCACGTGCTTTAGGCTAATGTTTACATCATTTAGATTTTCATTCTAGTCCCACAATGTGATGGAATCAGAGAATAATACCATGGTATTTTGATACCAATGACTATAATATTCATATATCATGATATTGGCATGGCACCCCAACGCTCACCAAAAAATACCATCGTACATGCCCTAAAAAAACACAGTGCCTTATTCTTTAAAAGTCTGGGAACGGTGAGAATACAGCGGAGACTACGGTGACTGCGGGGGTGGAAAATTACAGGCTTAGACCAACCCAGAGACAATGTGTCTTACAGTCAAATAAACTTAAACAGAACGTTAGTGTTTAAAAATAGCGTGTTCCTCGAAACACAATGTAGCTCCAGACAGTCTCCATCCCGTTGAGTTCCTCCAAGTAGATATAACTGCAGACCGGAGATCTCCAAAATGGGGCGTGAACTCCAAAAGTGGGCAGAACCTCCAAAATGGGGCGGGGTCTCCTAGCGCAAAGACTTTCACTATTGGCTCTGGCTCCAGCCAATTGTTATTGACTTACATTTCAAAATAAAACTTTACAAATTAAACATGGTTTCTAGTTCATCTAAAATAAAATATGCTATATAAATAAGTATGCTCCGTGAGAGCAGAGCCCAAAGCTTGTGGCCAGTGGTGTTCAGACTGGAGTTTGAAAGTCTGCTTCATGATGTAAACGGGAATCACCCACGAGCTCTCTGGCGAGCCGTCCCAGGGCAGCGCAGGGGAAAGACTTTAATCTCTATGGCTTTGTTCCAAGCAACAGGGGCGTCCCGGGGCTCGAAATTCGCAGGGTAGGAGGGGGTAGTGACACTGGGTGTAACTAAAAAGGTGCCATTGTCCGGTGAGGTCCGGTTGGGGAGTTACGGAACGATCTCATA
>NW_015505774.1:489476-501775 GCF_001515645.1 Sinocyclocheilus grahami | reverse complement strand
ATTGGCTCTGGCTCCAGCCAATTGTTATTGACTTACATTTCAAAATAAAACTTTACAAATTAAACATGGTTTCTAGTTCATCTAAAATAAAATATGCTATATAAATAAGTATGCTCCGTGAGAGCAGAGCCCAAAGCTTGTGGCCAGTGGTGTTCAGACTGGAGTTTGAAAGTCTGCTTCATGATGTAAACGGGAATCACCCACGAGCTCTCTGGCGAGCCGTCCCAGGGCAGCGCAGGGGAAAGACTTTAATCTCTATGGCTTTGTTCCAAGCAACAGGGGCGTCCCGGGGCTCGAAATTCGCAGGGTAGGAGGGGGTAGTGACGCTGGGTGTAACTAAAAAGGTGCCATTGTCCGGTGAGGTCCGGTTGGGGAGTTACGGAACGATCTCATAACGCATAATCTTATCAACTGTTTACCTCCTGAACTGCACCTTTCTTTCCCACGCTATTCAGCGCCAATCCCGCCGTGCAGTCAATTTCACTGGTTAAGGTTAGGGTCAGGTGTGGGGTAGGTTTAGGGGTTAGCATTTTTTGTAGCATAACAACCAATAAAATCTTTAGAATCAGCTGTGGGGCGGAGTTTGCACTGAAGTGGATTGGGGGTCATGTGCCTGTCTGTCAATGGAAGGAAGCCACGGCCTATTTTGGAGCTCCCACCCCGTTTTGGAGTTCCCGCCCCCATTTGGAGATCTCCAAGCTGCAGTTATACCCTTCTCAGTTCAGCCGCTGCGGTGATTCGTCGCCATCTTTGGAGGGAGGAGGGGGGGGTTCACACACAACGCGTTCCTCTCAAGGGAACGGAACAGAACGTATCTACCTACATTACCGCAACTATTTATTGAGTCACGTTTTAAAGAAACGTCGCCTCATAAAGGCCGAAGGACAGATCAAACGAATTCCGAAAAATCATTTTCTCCACACACACACACACACACACCCAGTGAAAACAACACGGCTTGTTTAGTCGATGAAACCCTCGGGTGAGAGTGAATCATAACGCGGAATCAATTGGAATGAGCTCCTGCTGGATAAAACTTAAACTCTTATTTTCCCGTTCCAGATTATCCAGCAGGAGCTCGTTTGATCCCAACCCAACAGGCCACTGAACACCTTCATTCCTCCAAAAACAAGCTGGATCTACATCAGAAAGAGTCATTATAAAACAATATGCAATGTATTGTATTGTATAAAGCGCTATATAAATAAAGGCGACTTAATGTGATCACTGAATCAGCGAATGTCACATTATGTTCGAGTGCCGTTTAAACGGCGCTGCCACTCACTATCCCGTTCAGCCTGACAGTTTGTTTATCATTTTTAATAAGCGCATCTGTTACACAGTATTTGTTCATCCGTGATGTCGGATTTAATACACTTCTCACACACAGCGCCCGGTCGCACGAAACGTTCGCGTATAATAATGTTCGCGAGAATTTACTAAACAATCTTTACACAAAAAGAGTTAACTAAATTCCTTACGTAACATTCTAGGACTCTAAACGAGAGCATAATCGTTAAATATTACACCTGATTCTGGTTTAGAAACGACATAAATAACAGAGGGATACATCGTCGCGATCTATATTGTAAGACTATGGCGGCTGTAAAGTGTTCTAGTGTAGGTTATCTATGGTTAGAATGAATCGCTTGATCGTCTTTGATCAGCGTTCGGCGTCGCTTTCTTACCTCAGCAGCGATCGTCGATGTCGCGGCCATCAGTAATATGAAAACCTCTCGACACCCCATTCTGCTCCTCTTCTCCGTTCTTCTGACAAATAGCGCTGGTCTGTATCGAGTAAATATCCGTTTGGTGTAAAATGTCGGTGTGTGAATCGTGTCAGCGCTGAGAAGAATGCGATGCGCCTGCGATGGCGAGTCAGCTGACCGGACGGCGAGGGAATGAATGTGAGGAGGGGGAGCAGCAATACTGACTTACACTCAAAATACTGGGAACGCAGTTTAGACATTGATGGCTGTGTGTCGAGTTATTTTGAGGGGACAGCAAATTTACACTGTTATACAAGCTGTACACTCACTACTTTACATTGTAGCAAAGTGTCATTTCTTCAGTGTTGTCACATGAAAATATATAATAAAATATTTACAAAAATGTGAGGGGTGTTTTTAAAAAAAATTTTTTTTACAGTAAATGTAATTGTCCTGCATCAGAAAAATCTACTTCATTCAAAGGGAAAACAAGTTTTCATTCTCCATTGACAGATATTTGTTCTTGTTTTAATCAAATTTTATATCTTCATTGTTCATGATTTAAGAATGTTTAGACATTGTACTGAAAAACAAAACAAATATACTGAGATATTAATTTTCTGCCATGATTTTATGAATTTAATTTAGATTTTTTTAAGGCCTTAATCCCTCTTAGAAAAAAAGGTACAAAAGCTGTCACTGGGACAGTACCCTTTCAAAAGGTACACCTTTGTACCCTATTTACCCCTAAAGGGTGTATATTTGCATATTTGAGAGTGATTGGTGGAAGGGTGAATTAAGAACTTTAAGACCTGCAGAAACCCTGTTTTAACTTGACGAAATATTTTGTGTATGAAAATAAACGCGTTTTTTGCCGTTTTAAAATAAATACAAATAGTCCATAAAATACGAAATAAATTTATTTCCAAAAAACCCAGCAATACTGTTTAAGAAGCAAATTTTGAAAGTGATTGAAAATCAGAAAAAGTCAAGTCACGTTTATTTATATAGCGCTTTATACAATGAAGATTGTTTCAAAGCAGCTTTACAGTAATAAACAGGAAAATATCAGTGTTAATGTTGCAAAATTAATCTATAATGAAAGAAATTCAAAAGCAGCTCTATAGAAAATATTATCATTAGTCAGTTCAATGTTTATTCAGTTAATTAGTTGATTCAGTTCAATAACAGTTTGATGTTGCAAAGTATCATTAAAAAAAAGCTGAAATTCAGTTCAAATTTTATTCTCATCCGATAGTGTCAGTGCAATAAAATCGATAATATTGCTAATAATGTAATTAATTGATTATAATTTACAAAATACTGCGCGAGTTAAAATGATTGAATCCACTCAAATGAATCCCTTGTGTCTGACAGTATGCTGGTTTTAGTTAGTCAGCTCTAGTGTGCTGTGTGAAGGCTTTTGTGTGTTGTTGTGTTACCTGGGTAACCCTGAGTCACAGTGTTGATATATGTTGAGCTGAAGACACCCACTCTCGCCCCACGCCCGTTCTTCACACACATACAGATGCACAGAAGGATGGCGGCCACTGCACCCATCAAAAACACCACACCAAACACGATCCCTGAGATGGCCGTTCCCCTGAAAAACAAAACCATCAGCAAAAACTGAGACTAACATACGCTACATTAGTACTAGTGATGCTTAATTTAGCAAACACTAACTATCTGTTTCACGGCAGGATAAACTCAATATGTACATTCATCCAGTGTTTTTGTGGAGTCAGACCACCCATGCTCATATTTATTTACCTCATGATGGATCCCATCCATTTGTGAGTCAACAGTGATCCGTCTCTTGTGTGAACAGGCACCTGACTAAACACGTCTTTGTTGTGGCACAAAAGACCAAATGTGTTGGTTTTCAATTGTCATTTCAAGTTTGGATTAATGTGGGAGTGTAGAGATGTGAGTTCAGAATGATGTCCTGAGGTTTGGTTAAGATGCAACCAAAGGATCTGAGATGCTCACACGTGAGATTACTATGATCTTTATCTGAGGAGAAATATCTGAAAAACGGCGAAAGCCCAGGCCAGTTAACAAAAATACATTCCCATTACAGTTTTTTTCAATTGCTAACAAGCGTTTACCAATACTTAACATACTTTTTCTAAACTCTTAACACAGCAACACACCTACATCACACAATTAGCCAAATAGTTCATTTTCTGGCCAAAACCACATTTTGTTAAATAAATACAAACTCTACATTTCAAAATGCTGAATACCTTTTTCTACATATACTAACTCTATCAAAACACAGCAAACCCGATTCAAAATCGAGTCATACGGTCAAAACATTAGCACTACTTTTCTATCCAACAGGAGCATTTAGTCAATCATAGCACAGTGACTGTCAAAATACTGACAGTTGATGACTTTACAAAAATTCCATTACTTGTCATGTTTCAGTTATAAAAATCCATTGTTTTTTGTAATTTAGTTACCTTCAACTGAAACCCATTTTACATTTTTATTTGTTCATTCTTGGCAACATACTGTCTACAACTGAATGAGTCATTACTTTATAGAATGTACAATAGAAAAAAATAGGGTCCCCTATGCAGAAATTCAATTGGAACCTTGATTGAAATTGCTTTCCAGTGGGTGGGGGTTGGATGTGGTTGGTGCCCCCATGGTAGCTGATGACAGTGATCAACAAAAATTCCAATATGGCCTTTGGTTACTATGCAAGCTTGTTTCCGTGTAAAAACGGTAATTGTGACCTTTTTATCTCACAATTTGGACTACTATTCTTGGAATTGCGAGTTTACATCTTGCAATTCAGACTTTATCGGAATTGTGAGATAAATTCACAATTGCGAGAAAAAAAGTCAGAATTATGAGATAAAAAACTCACAATTACCCTTTACATTCCATGGCAGAAATAAGCTTTCATAGGTTCCACATGTGTGTTGGGGAAAACAAACATACAAATGCATAGCCCAGCACACATTCTTACTCCTCTCCCCTACCTCTTCTTTTCCCTTTTTCTGATCCAACTACTTCTCTCTCTCCTAGAACTATTCCTCTTCCTCTCCCAGGCATTATTTTCTCTTTCTCTCTCTGATTCTTTGTGTTGTTCTGCACCCACAAAACCAATTCAAAGAGGTCTTTTATAAAATGAGAAATGTTGCCTTGGCAACTAGCTGAAAATGCATTTTATTTCAGTTAATGTTTGTTTGATTTCAAGTAATGTAATATTTATGGTTTTAATACAAATTGTAAAAAATTATTATAAAATAATAACCCTGTTCACAATTAAAGAACAAGCTTTTATTTGATTCATGAGTGTGAATTTGAAGTGATTTGGATGCTGAATCAGAATATCAGTAATAGGAACTCTCCTTTCTTTTTATGTTTTTAATTATATACTTAGATAATTCTTTTCCATTTTATTGTTGATTTTATGTCTATATCATCTGTTATGATTATTTTAAAATACTTTTTATGTGAAGCGCTTTAACCATTGCGTATGAAATGGTTAAATGCCTTGCCTAGTGAATTGTAATTCCATGAAATTCAACCCAGTCTTATGACCTGTGGTGGGCCATCAGGGCCAGCAAGGCCTTCCCAGCTGGCCTAAACACATCAGAATCACTGACTTAGTTTTAATATATTTTTACCATGAATGTGTATTAAATTATTCCCAATAGTCTATTCTCTTCATTTCATAGCTTTTCTCTTGGTTGCGCTGCTTCCAGTAGTTTATGTTTATATTAGAGCTTTTATGCAATCATATTTCAGCAATCATGTGTTGCCAGGGTCAAATAAATCAGCCTTGAGGCCTTCAGAATCAACAGTGCGGACACCTGTAACTTAAAATAAATGGCACGGTTTAACCAATCAGATTTTGAGTTGATGAAACCGGGGCCATCTAGCAGGCGTACAATAACGTCGGCATTTTCACGTCCTTTGATAGGATGGTCAGAGAGCGTACTAGTAGTCAGAGGTAGCAAACAGCACACAGTAAATAATTTTTGTTGTTTTCACAGTGTAGTTACCATATTCTCAGCTTTTCTTACTGTATACATTGTGAACAGTATAGTATTGTTGATTTCCAATACATTCTGGGAAAATATTGGCCTACTGTAAATCTAAATACAGTAGTACTAAATGACCGTGAAAAACAAACACACACCTCCTCGGCAACGACTCTGTGACAGATTCATCGTGAAGATGAAAGTCCACTAGTGTATGGTAGGTTAATTTTCATTTTTTAATCACTTTATATGTTTTATTCTGATGTTATGTGCAAGATATAAAGGAACATTTAAGTTTCCATAAGAATCTAAGCGCTTAATTTCCGAGTCAAGCTGTGCTAACTGGCCTTTTCCTCCCACAGCGGCACTGGCAGACCAGGCAGTGAGGATACTCGTCGTGAAGATGAAAAGTCCAAGGAGTATGTTAAATTGGCAGGTACATGTTAAAACACATGGGGTGGGAATCACAGGGTACCTCATGATACGATACGATACATCGCTCACGATACCAATAGTATCACGACACAGCAATTCTGCGATACTTTATATCTAGACAATCCTATAATCATACATAACGATATCTAACTATGAAAACAAAATGCCTGTGGAAACCTGTGAAAGGTTTCCTCTCTTCATTCATGTCCAAATCTGCTGAAAATTCTGCCAAAATTCAGCAAGAATGAAAAATCTGTCATCATTTACTCACTATCAAGCTGCTTTATACTTGAATGAGTTTCTTTCTTCTTCTTCTGACCAGCAACTGTTTGGTTACCCAAAATATCTTTTACGTTCAGCACAAGAAAGAAATTAATACAGGTTTGGGACAACATGAGAGTGAGTACATTTTTGGGTGAACTATCCCCTTAATGACAAAAGGCAGCATGTTTAGAACAATTAGTCTACTGTCACTTTAAGAGCTGCACGCATTCGTTTTTCTCTCAACTGTTTACTTTCACTTTAGACACATCCAACTGTGTTTATATGTAAACCTTGTGTGTTTTTGACAGTATTAGCTCAATCAGCCGCGAAAGATTACGCTTTTTAGCATGCGCGCTCAGGACAGCGAGTCAGAGCAGCACGCAAATGAAAAGTTTAAACGGCAAGGCTTTAAGTTTAAAGCACATGCAAATAATGCAGTTTTTGCATATAGCGTACTCTTTGTTGATTTTGTTTGTCCCATCAATGGTATAAAAGCCGAGGTGGGTCCAGACTTTGGACTTAAACATGGCTGGGGGATCTGATCTGTTATTTAATTTACTCACACTGCCAGCCCATTAAAAAAACTATTTTTCTAAGGCTAGTTAACTTATGTTCACGTTTCCCTCATTCATGTGTTGAGCACCACCTCGAGGAGCCATGAAGTACCGACGCTTGGAGCAGTTAATAAATGTCTTTAAGAACATCCTGGTGGACTATTTTAGTCATTTTGATTAGGTTACTATTGATTCTTTAGCTAGAGATGATATATGTGGCGCAGCTGTGGCTGCAGTGAAAGGAGACTTGTTGAATTGTGTTAATTGGGTTTCTTGCTTTAGTAATGACATTCATTCTCGCTACATGAGATACCCGTCTGTGATGCAATGCCCTGTTATACTGCATTTCTGTATAATATTGATGGTTTCTATAGCCATGGCGACATATTGATGGTATTAATAGGTGAATTAATTCAGGTAGGACACCGCAAAAGGCCTACGTGTGAAATGCACGGCCTGCCACTGCTTATGACACATGAATTGCATCATTCCAACACAAGTTTTGCATCTAATTTTGAGAGTATAACAAAAAAAATGCACACACATTTTTCAGATAACTTCATAAAACAAAAATATGAACATAAATGTTCTTCCACTAGGGTCAAAAACCTTACTAATTTTAGTTAGAAAATATTGTTTAAAATGTTTGGATATTTTTAGTGGAAAACAAGACAGATAATGATAAGGAATATTATATTTTTGTTTCAGTTGTTCAGACTTGTCAGTTGTAAAGACAAAAGACACTTTGAGAACATTACTGTGTGCATTGAAATTAAGAACATGCATTAGGAACATGCACTGAGACAAAACCGATCAATCAGAATGATCAAAACCTCCGCCTCTATGCATGCAGACTGCAGTGTGTCTTAGTATCTAGTGTTGTGTTGGAGGGCCGAGTTCGTCTGTTCCCATCATTCCTGCCAATGACAAACGAGTCTGATCCTGCAGAAAGAATCATCAGCTCTCATTTGTTTCTTCTTGCTCAGAGCTCTTTAATGCACCAAACACGCCTGCTGGATTTATGTTGGCAACAAATGCTATTGATCTGTGATTAAGAGTGCTTTACGACACATTTCACGATTGAATTTACACTGCTGGTCAGGGACAGACTGCACAGACATTTTGAGGGGCAGGGGCTCAAGTGGAAAAAAGGGCACTTCTCATATTTATTTTAATTTTTTTCCTAAACAAAATGTTAAATATATTAACACAACTCTGACTTACTTACCAATATATTTTAATTCCCTCACACTCACCCAGTTATTTCATTTTTCAACAGATGTCTACAAAATAATCAGTTCACAATGTTGTTGTAATTACTCTTACTGCACCATGCACACACACACACACACACACACAAACTGATGGTGACAAGAACTTTGTTTCACATTTGAGGGAGGGCTGTTAAGATCTATCAGCATACAACATGAAGAATGGATAGTTATTATGACGAGGAGCCTGAGATCAAAATTATGAAGTTATTGTTTAAGGCAGGACACTTCATGTACTGTTCAATTTGGAGATTTTGGTCTATTTTGCTTCCATGTCTTCTTTTGCTCTAATGGAAAGGAAATTTCCAAAATACACATCAAGGTGTTTGTTTTAATCCTACTACCCTCGTCTGTTTGCTTCTGTAGATTTCTTCTAAAATAACCAAAACAAGCTATCTGCATATATAAACATAACATTTCAAGGAAAAGACTCTTGATGTAAGTCATTAACTAATAACTGGGGACGTTCTGTTGTGGTATGCTTTAGTTATTTTGTTTATCTTATTCATCTGCAATGCCTTGTGTCAAATGTATGCAAGTCAGCACATTTTAGTTACTTAATGCCTGATTTGCATATCAATGTGGCGATTCTGACGACGTTAGCCTGATATGCATGACATATTGCCTTAGCTAAACTTTAGCTAACTCATGGTAGCTCATGAGTCATGGATGTTAGCTAGACAAATTAACTATATTTGCATTTCATCTTTTGGATAATTAGCTGTAAATTTGGGGCACAGGTAGCTTAGTCTTTTGTTCATCCACTTTTGCACCATTTATCACACAGATAGGCGGTGCATAAGGGAGAGAGCGTGAAACTTGTCATTTGCAAGCGAAAAACAGTGTTTGAGACTCGTAGCAGCAGATTCACGCCGTTGTAGTTATGCACTTGTGTTTGTGCTAGAAAAAGCACCCAAGAAAAAAATATATATGTAAAAAAACATTCTACAAGCGTGCAAATCTCATTGCAAGAATTCACAAACTGATTTGCGGATGCACAAAACTCGTCTGTGATTTCACATTTTTGATGCAGGTGTGTGAATGTGTTTTGCACCATATTCACTGCAGCAATAGTAGCAAAACTTGTGAGCGTACGAGTTTCTTGATTTGTGATTTGTAGAATATGATTTGTGCACCTGCAGTGAAGGATCCAAGAACGTGTAACTGTTGTGTTGTGTTTGTGGGAGAGAGAAAAAAATCTGCAAGTTTGCAACTTTTGTCTGTGACTTCAGATTTACTGATACACATGTGTGACTATTCTCTACAACTACAAATGCTGCTGTAACGGACACTCAGTTGTTTTGCACCAAAAATACCTTCATAATCACCACTCACCACCACACCAAGACAAACACAACTGGGAAGAGAGGGAGGGCTTCACTTCTGTGGCTCTCTGCCTGTCTGTAATCAGTGTGCGCTACACTGCTGTGCTGCGCGCCTGCGCGGAGACGCGGAGGGAAGAAAGGCATCGGAACTCGACAGAACCTCAACATTTCCCGACCCGACCTGATATTTGTATTTTTTATTTGTTTGACAGAGAAAGCTGTGCACAAACAGAAACATACACACGCACACATAATACATATATTATTTTATTTATAAAAAAAAAAATTAAAAAAAACCCCCCAGAAAAAAGGGCACTTTCTCTCAAGGAAGAAAAAGGGCAGGTGCTCAAGCCCCCTCAGCCCTCTACGAACACCTTGGTAATTGAATCGCCATTGGCTAGTACATTTTTTTGTTTACTCGCCAGCTATATATATATATATATATATACTGCGCTCGAACTGATTTGCTGAAATCAAAACAGGGACGATAATAGGTGAGCGCCAGCCAATGAGATTGCCGTTTGCGCATTAGTTCCGCCCCCTACCGGAGAAAGCGGTAGTTCTTAAAAGCGAAAGAATTCCAAAGGAACTCCGTTATTTTGACAGCAAAATACAACAAAGAATATCGTTTACATGTAGCGCGCATAGGTAGCGTGTCAATTCTCTCTCTCCCTCTCTCGCTGCGTGTGTGTGAAACAAAGCGACGGCGATTCATGCGCCTTCACACTAGAGTTTACGGTACGTTAAATACAGGCACATCCATTCAGATGAACTGAAAAACAGCTCAGATCGCTTGACGGAGAGTGAAACTCTGATCCGCTCAGTCAGAGTGTTAGGCGAGTGAAATATATCTGAGCTAAACTTATATTTAGCCTCCAACTCACACTGGCGAGTAAAATCTCAGAATGTATTAGCAATTGGCTAATATTAGACATCATTTAGTCGCCCAGAGTGAAGATTTAGTCGCATATGCGAGTGATTTACTCGCAATGTAGAGGGTTGCCCCTTTTATGTCTATGTGTGCACGTGCCTGCTGCTGGTAAAGGGTGTATGCAGCATATTGCTTAATGCAAGCGTGTTTGTATAGATCTGGGTCCATGTCTTCCTATCCTTAAAACTTGTGTTTTTGTGTCATAACATAATACAACAGTTTTGGGACTAAAAACTTTTCTATGTATGTATCTCAAACTCATGCTCAAGGGTGAGGATGGTTGGTACACAATTACAGCACTATCTTGTCCTGCCCGCAGTCATCACAGTATAATTGGTGTAATTATGTCTTCTGAAGCACCAAAATTTGGCTTCAGTTTGAGTGGCGTCTGTTTGCAACTGGCTTCTCAGAGCAAATGTGGGGCCCTGCAGACTGGGTGGTCCCCTAGAGGCCCTCATTTTACCTCTGGGTCCTGTCGGTCAACACTTTTGGGACAAAGACGCTTTAGAAGAACTGGTGCTTTAAATGTTACTGCACACACACACACACACACACACACACACACGCACACACTTCCCTCCAATATGCGTGTATGGATAGGTCAATCACAAAACTCCAGAATTGTGTTGTATGATGGTACCAGTCTGGTACTGAATGAATAGTGTCCATATGCCATGAGATTTTCTTAATACTCCAATGTATTTCAATGAATACCATGGCATTACCATGGTAGCATTAAACATGGCAGTAAAATTAGCATTTTAAAGAGTTTTTTTTCTTCAAAATAATGTCAAAAAGTTGAGAAAAGTCATTAACTAACTCTCACACAGACAACAGAGAAATTGTTAGTTAACCCATAGGTAAAATAACCACAAAAGTGTAGCCTGTAAACTACTAACTGACTCATAAGTAACTTTCCTTAGTTTGTAAATTCCCAGCTAACAGGGAACATTGTCAAAACTTTCACTAATATTTTTTAAAGATCAGCATTCTCAAAACGTCCTTGCGATATTATTTGTACTTGAATGTTCTAAGAAAAGTTTTTTTTTACCTTTAAATACATAATCACAAGAATCTGGACATTTTAAGGTTATTAGAACTAGAGCCCGACCGATATGGGTTTTTTGGGGCCGATACCGATATTAGGATGTAAAAAAAAAAGGCCGATACCGATATATCAGCCGATATTCTTTGTGTATATTATAGTACAGTACCAGTCAAAAGTTTGGACACTTTCCCATTCGTGTGTCCAAACATTTGACTGGTACTATATATAGAATACAGTATACATAAACAGAATATATACATAAACACATTTTTTGCAATGATCACTCAAATGCGGTGATCAAACACTTATAATGGTGACAGAGATATGTAAGGGCATTTAACAATTTAACAATAAACTTGCGATGAGTGCGATGCACAAAGTAACGGGGTGTTAGTTGTAACACACGTGGTTTGAATATTTATTTACGCCCTTAACATTTAAATTCTGGCTTAAGTAAATTTTTTATCTCAGTTTTTATTATTCATTTAAAATGAGACAAATCTGCTATTATTTTCATCTCCATTCTGTTATTTATCAGTTCAGATAGTTTTTTAATGCTTACTAGCAGAAGACACTAACCAGTTTTAAACTCCAGTTGCACAGATGGGGCACGTTGTAACACTGCGTTACAATGTGCTATTCTATGACATTAGTGATGTAATTTACACTATTTACTTTAATTAATTTTAATGAGAAACAACGAGAAACAGGTGAATAAAGACTGACAGTCAATGTTTAATGTTTAGAAAAGATTATTT
>NW_015505774.1:476048-489204 GCF_001515645.1 Sinocyclocheilus grahami | reverse complement strand
AATATATATTCTGAACCCCATGTGGATTTACACAAACTGAGAAAGTCAAAAAGTGTTACTTTGTGCCCAGCTCTCCCCTACCTCTGTAAATAAATACAATATAAATTGTGTACTGTACATTCCCTTGGAACTGGAATCATGGCGAAATTCATGTGAAGTCCACTTCGCAGGGCACTTACGGTCGAATAAGACAACGCGTGAATACTGCCTGAACAAGAGACCTCCTTACTGAAGGGAAAGTTGACTGGTGTCACTATCTCGCGAACGCGCTGGCGGATCTCGACCAAATTCGGGGGATCCCTTCAGCTCGAGGAGCCTTCTCGAACGCCACCCTCCGCGCATCGGTAGCCCCCCGGGATCGCTAGATCGGTCGGCGCCGGAGCACGAATTTAACCACCTGTAACTCCCGTTCGAAAGAGGGCCTCGAGACGTATACTCGATTCTCGTTTGAGAGGGTTTCTTGAGCTGAAGAGATCCCCCGAATTTGGTGCGGATTCGCTACGCCGTTACGGAGATATGGCCGTTTAAAATTTCAATGGTTTTCCATTGACTTTTGCTTTAAAGCGTTTCATCCAGGTCGCCAGTAGCAAACAATGGAGCGCGCTCTGCTGGACAAACTAAGTAATTACACCATTTCAAGCATTTTATCTGCATTATATGTTCTGTAAAAAAAAAATTCATATCGGCGCCATATTCGCCGATACCGATATATCGGCGACAGGCTCATATCGGCCGATAATATCGGCAAAACGATATATTGGTCGGGCTCTAATTAGAACATTAAAAATAAACTTTCAAATAATGTTATATTTTGGGTGAAAAGGAAGTTAGTAGAACGTTAAGAAACTTATTTGTTACTTAAATAACGTTCTAATCACAAGAAAACTGCACGTCAATGTTTTAGAAACATTTCAAATGTTCCTACAACGTTTTTATAACCTGAATTTGTTATCTGTATTACCATGGCTTTAGACAGATTTACAAAGACAAGTTTTCTCATCAAAAAAAAAAAATTTTGAGCGAAAATCATTAATTTTTTACACAGACAACTGAAAATGGCTAAAGGGGTCATATGATGCGATTTCAATTTTTCCTTTCTCTTTGGAGTGTTACAAGCTCTTGGTGCATAAAGAAGATCTGTAAAGTTGCAAAGACTAAAGTCTCAAATCCAAAGAGATATTCTTTATAAAAGTTAAGAGTCAGCCACACCTACCTAAAACGGCTCATTCTAACACGCCCCAACATACCTACGTCGCTCTGTGGGAAGATTTGCATAACGCAGCCTAAATGTTCACGCAAAGAAAGAAGGCATAACTTTTATTCTCGCTGTAGTATTGTTGCCGCCGCCATGTCCTGAAGACGCTGTGTGCTTCGTTGTGAATGCGAAACTACTTTGTTTGGTCTTCCAAAAGAGGACGATATCCGCTTCGTCATGCCTAGAGCTGATCTGTGCTGGTCGCTGAGGGAATACATCAACTTTGCGCTGTGGATCGCCGGATCGGCTTTCACCGTGGACGAAGCCTGGGGTCGTCACATGTGCTTGCCGCTCCTTCGTCGGATCCGCCGGCCGCGCCGTTCTCGATCCTGCCGCCTCTGCTCACGCTAAGCCGGGGCTTCCACTCACACTAGGCCGCTGCGTTTTTCATTGTGAAAGCGAAACTACTTTGTTTTGTCTTCCAAAAGAGGACACGACTACAAATCAGTGGTTAAGTTGTATTTACAATACTGTTCCAGAACAGTTTAACCGAAATATCCAGATGTGTACTGATGATTCAAATGCGAGTTTTGGGCAGTGTAGAGTAGCACTTGTTGTTTGTCATTTCTCTGATCACAAGTGCAGACAGGGTTTTATGTTTACGCGGCACAATGCAACGCAACGCGTAAAAAGACCGTATAAGTAATTATAATCAGTAATTATGTCCCCACTGGATGCAACAAATGCCTCGTTTGTAATATGTATTAATGTTTTTGAATATGGCTCCAGCCGGGACACGGCATCAACAGTATGGTAAGGGGCGTAACATTTCCATCTCACGCTTGAGGTATTCAGCCAATCACAACGCATTGGATAGCTGGCCAATCACAGCACACCTCGCTTTTTCAGTCCGATGAGCTTTGTAAAAATCGACGCGTTTCAAAAAGGCGGAGCATAGAGGAGAAACAATAATGTACAGTATGTGGAAAATAATGTGTTTTTTTTTCTTTAAACCGCATAAACACATTTCATTACACCAAATACACAAAATAATGTTCTTTTTAGCAGCATCATATGACCCCTTTAATTAACCCGTAAGTCAAAAAATGAAAACCTGCAATGTATTTACGACCTCAAATTTTGAGTTACTAACACGTAAATAACCGTTGTTTGTTTGCATGTTATTGCTCGTTTATTTTAATCAAATAATCGGTCAAATGTTTAATTGATTTACTTTCTAGTTCTCAAATATAAAAATACATTACCGGCAAAGAAGCAAAGCAGCAGAGATTCCCGCACGAACTTCCAAATCTTCTGTGAACTGGCTGTCCTCGGATTTTCCATAATGTTCCGGTAAGTTTTTTTTTTTTTTTTGTTGTTGTTGGTGAAAATCCCTGGGAAAACGCGTCTAACCCTATTTAATCCTTACACAGTTGATCGTTCATTCTGCCATGTCTTAAATCTGACTATAAACTGTGCTGTTGTTCTGACTGTCAAGCGTTCTGAGTTTCAAGCATTAAAATAAACTATTTTATCCATAACGCTCCACGTGTTCCACGAGTCTCTTAGTCAGAACTTCTCTTTTGACTCCTTCCTCTTTGTCTTTAACTTCTTCCTTGATCTATTTTCTTTTCTTCGCCTCGATCCCCTCCCCCAGGGACTTTGCTCAGCCGCGCAAGGAGTCGGTCTAGATGCGACTGTGAACAGCCGCCCGCCGCCGCACGTCTCCGCTGTCACGACTCCCCATCACACGAGCGTTAATGTGGCCGGTTACCTCAGGAACAACACAAGAGCCGCACGATAATTCTGGGAACACTTCGCCCTTTTCAATAGCGCCAAATTGCGGTCTCATCTTCTCGCTAGTGTCCCCGAAGTCTATATTTAGATCTATCTTCAATCGTGTTTTCACGAATCTGCAACATCCTTGACCTGAGCTCAACACCAAGCAAAAACGTGCTTCAATTTATTGGCCCAGATCTTCATAACTAATTCACTTGATCTTAATATGTAGAAAAGATAGGTGTGAATGATGGCCTGTTATAGAAACACATCTTCTTGTCTTGAATCCACTCAGTAGAATGCAACCACATATTTAGAATTGGTTGACAATAAAAATAATATATTTTCTAGTTGTTTGTGAGTTAGTGACTCGATCCCCTAGTCAATCTGCATTTGGATAGTTGATATGGAACCAGTAAGCAAAAATGTTCTAAGAACGTAAACTCAAGAAAATATTTCTGAATGTTCTCTGAACATTCAACAACTTTTTATTATATATATATATATATATATATTTATATATTATGCTTGGTTATGTGAACGTTAAAGGAACATTACATTTTATAATTTGCAAACATTATTGAAATGTTCTGTTTGAATGTTCTCTGAGCATTCTGAAACAAGTAATAACATTTAACATTTTAGTTGAATGTCCAGGTTTACATTGTAAAGTTTTTGTTCTAATGTTTTGAGAACATGTTTTTGAGAACCTCGCTCGAACATAACTTGTATATGAACATATGAGGGAAAGTAAATGTTTACATCTTGCATCTTACAAATTTACGTCTTTCTTGTTCCAACCTGTTGTATTAAGCAGTTTTCAGACTGTCAGAAAAAAAGGTTTTCAGTTTAAAAGGCCTTGCTGTGTGTTATTTTGCTGAACAGTTGGTTGTATGTATTATTTAGCAGAAGGACTGGGGACTGAATGAGCTTCCACTTGAACCACCCTTAACATAATGACTAAACCCCATAGTGCCCTCTTAAATTATTAAAGTTTGTTATATAACAAAAGACTTCTTCGTTATAACCATTGATATGATTATTACCTGTCCTGCTGAATATGCCGGTCATGTAGGCTTTCTTTGAACAGCTGTTGGGAGTGCTAATTAATATGATTGAATTAATCTAATTAATTGATTTAATTTAGAGCGGTGGACTTTCTTTGTCTAGTTCGTAATATGAGCAGACCGACTCAGCAGTTTTATACTGATACTTGTCATGACTAGATCTAATAATGTTGATGCTCTTTTTTATTTTGATGTATGCATGTACTTGAATTTTTGCACTTGTATGTATACATTTATTTACAATCAATGTGCATCAATTTGTGTTCAGACTTCAGATGTTAATGTTGCTCCATTCATCTAGAGGAGATTAACCACATTAAAAATACAAGATGTGATATAATATATATAAAAAATAATGTAGTACCTTTACGAACCTCTAGGGGTCCTCAGACCAGGATTTAGACTATAGTGCTTCCTTCAATGTCAGCAGCCACACCCAAAATAAGACACCATCTCAATAGTTTTGGTCCACAAATCAATGTGATACTTTATTCATAAACCTAAGTTCATAGATATATAAATACTCTAATATAATCTACATCCTTCAGTAATTTCAATAATAATAACAAATAGAAATACAATAATTATAAAAAAGCAACAAGATTATATTAAATGGGCTGTACAAAAATAAATAACGTTTGGATATTCTGTACAAAACGAAATACCTAATTACAAAGATACCTTCTCAGAAGGCAGGAGAGAATTACTTATGAAGTAGTAGGAGAGAAGCCCCTCACATCTCCATACAATCACACAGAACTAACCGACACATACATAAACACGCACAAACACACTGTCTTCTCAGGTATTGAACCTCTGCGATTTGGTCTCCCTCTCCATTAAAAATATGATCCCTCTTGATCGGGTATGGCTTTGCAAAATGGTGAAAATATCAATCTAGGAAGCTAAACTTAAAGCTAATGTGCATTGTTAAACTCAGTTATGAGGAAATGCTTAATACCTGTTGTGGTGTTTGATTAGCAGCATGTGTGCCTAGCTGAGGTGAGATATGGCGTTGATTTTTGGCAAGAAAAATGCATATGTTGAATACGTGCTTTGAGTTAGCATTTGCAACTTTGACATGGAGAACCACTAGAGGGCATTTATATAACACTACTAATGAACTCTTCTGTTTCAGTACTGCTCTTGACCCCGGCAATAGCTTCTATATGTTCCTATATGCTCTCTTGTGACAAATTAATCCTGTCTGTCTAGTCCAGCTCAGACAGACGATAAAAATGCATAGCTGTTTCATGCACTCTTTCATTAATCATCATACACACTCAAAATCTAACATGCATGACATCAGCATCCAAAGCAGCAGAGGCGTCCGTATTCTCATCCTCCATCACAGCTGTCAAGACAGGTACACAGTGTGCCAGCTTTGTGCCCTGTACCCAGTGTTGGATGGGTGGGAATTGAAACACTGAGATAAGTTTGGTTGCAGTCTTTGTCATAATGGGCCATTTGAATATAAAAACCTGTGTTGGTCAGCACCAGGTGCAACTTACAGCTATTCAAGGTTGTTTCGAGCCTCAGTGTTCAGTTTCAACAGGGAGTCAGGTTGCACAAATCTAGAAGAGGTCGTGGCCGATCTTTTGCGTTGCAGCTCTCGTTAGGCAAAGTGCGGCCATCATGTCTGATGCAGCACAGTGGGCGCTTGCGGAAGCCTCTGCCACATGTTTTGGAACAAGCAGACCACTCCCCAAGCAACCAGGATGGGCAAGCACGCAGAGCACATGGTTGTGACGAAGCAGGGCGCAGCTCTTCAGGACAGTCTTTTGATTGGCGGCCATAAGCATCAAGACAGATGACGTCCCGATTCTGGATACCACCGCCGCAGGTCTGCGAACAGGTTCCCCACTCACGTAGGGCCCATTCCGCATCTCCTGCTTCACTAATAACGTTAATAGATGGCCGTTTTGACCCGCTGGGGCGTGGTGCAAAGTAGCTGTATTTTACGCGAGGTCGGGGGGAATCACCGACTGACAACACCTGGATAGTAAGAGGCTCAGGTAGGGGAGCAAAGCTTCGCAGGCGCTCTAGTGTGGCAGACGAACCACTGTACCGCAGCAGTGCACCTTTCAGAGATATGTCAGTTTCTAAAGTGGTCAGTTTATAGTCACCATTCAGTAGGTACGTGCCATCTTGCCGGCGAACTGCTAGGTAGCTATTGTCGTGGCGGCGACCTCCAAGAGAGTGCTGCTTAACATCTAGGTGTGTGGCGCCAGCTGGTATTGACACTACATCTTGGTAGCCTGCTCTAAAGTTCAGAAACAAGCAAGGGTTAGTATAAATCAAAATTTGAGTTATTTTGGGAAACTCTAACTAGCAGGTAAAATCTTTGGTGGAGATTTTAGGCTTACCTAGTATGTTGCATTGATCCAGAAACTTTCTTGCAAGTCGATCCATCTCCTCCACAGATGCCACATTTGTCAAAATGTTTATTGGAGCCAATGACCCGGTCACAACCAGCTTTCACACACTGGCCTTGGACGCAAACTGAGGTGGAATCTGGGGTGCATGGTGTTCCATCAGCCACCTGAAGGTATTGGAAGGAACCTCAGATTAAATATCGGCAGTAGTACACTTGCATCCACTAAACCATTGTTAGATTTTACAACACTTGGTGGGTCTGTCTAATTGGGACACTCACCTTTGGCTTCAGAATGAAGAAGTAGCCTGTTCCCTTTGCTCGGCACACCAACTTGCAGCGGTCCTTGGGAGACACCCCGGCATACTTTGGCACCCACTCGACGCCGTCTCCTGAGCCAAATGACACCTGAGAGGAGATGTCATTGTGGGCCAAACACTGCTCCTCACGGAATGTCAAACCTGTGCAAACAAATACATTTGAGTATCATGTGCCTTTGCATCTGGTTGCATTGGTTGCAGGAACAGTGATAGGACTATCACTTACCATTGCTATCAGGGCAGGCCTCAGTGTTGCAGGAGCGGTACTGAATTCTCTTGCCTTCACAGTATTTGCCTCCATTTTTGGGTAGGGGATTGTCACAGTCCCTGAAAGAGTATTGCACACCTCCTCCACAGGTACGTGAGCAATCTCCCCAAGGTCCCCAGGTTCCCCATCCACCATTGACTGGAGTCTTAAAGATGACAAGACAGAATCATCATCAGTCACAAATCAGAATTGCATCAATTACATATGACAACAAATGGCACACCAAATGGTGCTCACCTGATATTTGGCAGCCTCAGACTTGCTCAAACATTGGCCTGCCATACAGTAGCTGTTTGACCCGCAAGGTGTCCCATCGGCCCATGGAAAGTTCTTGGTTTGGCAGACAAGCAAGCCATTTGCAGATGTGACGGTGCACCAAAGGGCAGCACAAGTGGTGCTCAGGTCAGGACAGTGCTGGGACTCCTCTCCAAATGTGAGACGGCACTGTCTGTTGGCATCATAAACTGAACCTGGCAGAGCCTGAGGTAACTGCTGAGGCTTCTGGGGCTTGTCCAGTAAACACTGACCATGGCCATTGTTCAGAAAGGACGTGACCATCAGGGCACTGCAAGGAGACCAGGGCTGTAGTTGGTCCAGATTTGACAAGGTTGAGGCCATCATGTGGGCATTCCAGTGGTCACCATTAACACTAGCACATTGTTTAGCATCGTCATGGGGCATGTTGAACACGTGACCTACAAGAGAAGCACAATTATTGACTTGCTTTGCACCTGCCTGGTTTTTAGTTTTTATATAGGAACATGGGGATGTGCCTACCAAGCTCATGCGCGACTGTAAAGGCTGCCTGCAGACCATCATCTTCAATGATAGAGCAACTTCGATCAGGATCACACACGGTGCCAACATCTGCCATCCCCAGAGTATCACAGGAGTGAGCTCCACAAAGATCCTGAAACAAACAGCGTTCATAAATATGAGCCATGCTACGTAATTACTTGTTTTCATTGTCGTCCAGACCAGGAGTGGTATCCTTAGTGAAACTTACCTGTCTGGTGAACAGTACTGCTGTGTCGTAGTGCTCTGGGTGCCGGTCACTTGATGGGTTGTGCTGTCTTTGCCACTGGCAGAAGTTTCTAAGTGTAAGTGCTGCATTGGAGGACACATGGAGGCCGTGTTCTTCATCATAAACAACAAGTAGCTTCACAACTGCCAGAGTGATCGAATTCTGAATGGTAGGGTGTCGATATAGACGAGATGCCACCGCCATGATGGTCAGCAGATAAGGTTTGAGCCCAGCACCATGAAACTCTGCCATTGACTGGTCTGCCACAATCATGATCTCCAAATAGCGAGGAGTGGACACAAAGCGGCGAGATCTGTGGTGTGCTGGAGGATGAGAAGATCATTAATGCCATTAGTCAACAGATTCTTTAAAAAGTGAAATCTAAATCAGATTCAATCTTTATCAGAGTGAAAAGGGTATTTAAAGAATGTATGCATTTATTTATTTATTAAAAATAGCATGAAATGACTTTTCCATGATGATGACTGTATCTTTTATTTAAAAAAACAAGAGGCTTTAACTACATGGTTTAACCATAATTTCCTAATCTTATTGCTAGTCATTGGCAAGATATATTAGGGAGAGGGAATTTTTCATTCTACAGCGCATTTTATTGGACATTTATTTGTATAAGCCTGTGAGTACAAGATGATGTCATCAATATTTTTGGTTTTCTTGGAACTTAAAAGCTGTATTTTAAATGTGTGTCAACTTTTATGAGTCCATATAGATGGATTAAAGCTATTAAACTTAAATGCAATGTTGATTGGAAATAGTAAAGTAAGATGTAATGGTATCTTATAACTGAAAAAGATATAGAGAACTGTGTACTTAAAAAGATAGAACGCTTTTGGGAGGTAATGCGGAGCATGCCTGCTTCTTCTTTTGATTAAGATTCTGCTCCGCCCTGCTAATAAAGTCTCCAAAACTTGCGCACTTTCACGAGAAATGTTGGCGGAAATACAAGCCATCTACAGTCCTGTGGTGCTGATCTGCGCAACATGCGGTACCAGGAGGAGAACTTTCACGTCTCTCCAACCCATTCTCTCCCGCCTCCCGCCTCCCCCAACCCTCAACCCTATGTCCCCTTCCCTCCTCCTGCGTAAGCGTAGAGATTTCTGCCCTCTCCAAGTTAACCCTCGCCACGGCTTATCTGCACTTTAGAAAAACGTTTCTTTCTTTCTTTCTTTCAGATGAGTTTAAAAAGGCAGTCGGAACATGTGTGATGTTTGCAGTTGATGTATTTCCCAACTAAATTACGCGATTTGGTGTATAATGAGCTAATGCAGACTCAGAACTCTCTAACCTGCTTAATTCGCTCCTCATGCGCCAGCGCGCACCGAATGACGCGGAGTCACCGAGTTTAATGGGGTTACCAGAGGCGTGTGCGAAATATTACTAAAAAAAAACCTCTCAAACGCTCAATAATAATAAAGTATGACGAAATGTTTCTGGTACAAGATCGATAATTATGAACTTTTATGCTGCAATATTTACCTTTAGACTCGGATGAGATGGGCTCTGTGTCAGATTTGGTTGCATATGGTTTCTCGGTGATCCGTTCCTCTTCCTCGTTCACCCCACACTTCGAACCGTTTTCCTCGGCTAAGAACCCCCGTTTTCTTCTGCGAATGAAATGAGTGTCTCCATCTGAAGACTCTCCGCTGGCGTTTGCGGGTTGAATGAAATACTCTTCGCCGCCAACATAGAAGCCGCCCCGCAGTCCATGGCACAGATTGATCGCCGCAGCGGAAAGTTCTTCTGCGTTCACGGTTCCCGAGAAGAAGCACCGCGCCTCTCCCGCGCTGTCAACTTCCTCGGACTCCGGTTTTCCGACCATCTGGAACACAAACCCAGGCGCTAAAAAGGTCTGGTCCGGTTCCAGCACCAACACTATCCGAATTCCAAAGACGTCCAAGCGATAGATGCGTTTCTCGGATTCCTTTTCCCGAGCTTCTGCTGTATGGGTCGGTTCGGTGTCGTACAAGTCGAGCCGGACTGGCACCACGGTGCTTTCCTCCCACGAGCTCTGCGCCGCGTTTACGCACAGAGCTGCAATAAAACCCAGTATGACGCGCAAAAAAGACATCATATTCCTTTTGGGGTTTTAAGAGCAAAATACAAAATAATGATGGACCCAATAAAAATCCTCACAAAGTTTCAGTTCTTTGAGAATTTGACTCCAAAAGCAGGTAAAACAAATATCACAGAAAAAAACAAACAAACAATAAAAAAACAGAGAGCTGTAGCTATAGGCACCAATCCAGAGCTTAAAATGGTCTTCAAATGGAAATAAATAAAACGATCGCAGTATCTAGCAGCACTTAAAAGTGAAAATCACGAGAAGAGTCTTTAAAACCATCAAAAGTGGTCTTGGAGAATTTCCCTCACTGTATCCTCGAGTTTCAGATCTCCTGTCTTAGAAGCGAGAACCCGGCTCTCTATATATGCTCCAATGCAGGACCACCCCTTTCCTGAAGCCCCTTTGATCTGCTGCAGCCACATCTAGTACGCAACAGAGTGCTGGAGCAAAGCCACAATCATCAATCATCAGAGCTCAACACTTACGGCACAAAACTTCTCTTCCGACTCCTATATTAGTCATTTTAAACGGTCTATACGTGCATTTTGCATTCACGTGGCTTATATAACTTGCATTGTCCATTAAAACACTAAGATTAAGTGCAGTAATATATCAGTTCAACACAAGGTTACTGAGGACATCAGGAGACACGAATCTCCTCACAAGAGATGGCAACCAGCTGACTGAAGTTTCGGCTGCGGGGAAAAAGCGCAGGCGGCTCGGATAGAGGGGGACAGCTGAGCCGCGGCGCTGTTAAGGTGGACCGCTCCTCAAACCGGCTCCCAAACGCTTTATGTGTGGACTTAAACTCCATTGAAAATTAATAACGAGCGGATTACCGCTTAATTTCGGAGGAAATAGTTTGTGTCGCGCGCGTTTAATGGATCAAATTTAACTGAGTCGGTCAGTGACCTTCAAAGAGAAGGTACATGCCTTCTGAGAACAAACACAAAGTTTTCTGAGTTAGAGGAACAGAATGGATATGAAGTGTGGACTTGAAGATGCACTCTTAGGCTATAATATAAAGTTAGATTTCATTATTCTGAAGCACATGCTTTATGCTTATTATGCAGAATCACTGAATCACTGTAGAAAACTAGTACAGGTTCAAAAGTGACATATTGGCTATGTATCAATACGTTAGTTTATGCATGAATATGCATCATATTATGAACTAATGAATAGTTTTTAGTCAATCCTCAAGTTCAGAGAGTTGACAGTCTACCTTAACTGCTTTCAGGAACCAGCTGGGAGTTTAAAATATTCTTTTGGAAATTCAACACAAAACCACTAGATGGAAGCAGAACCCAACAATTCATTCATTCATTCACGTTTGCCATTTTAAACCCTGTGTGAGAGATAGCCTCTACATAATATGGACATGGACTTTTTGAAAATTAATTTTAAAAGTAGAAATCTCTACAGTGTCTTAAATAGAATCAGATAATAAAACTGCATGTATGACAATTGTAAAATTATATTAAATAGTACAATAAATAGTTTAAGAAGAAAGTATAACGACACATTTTAGGCCAACTACTCACTTTTACAATAACTTTATTATAATAATTAAAAAAATTAAAACACATATGTTGGAATGTAAGTGGCACGATCAGTTCATGATTAGTTTTACGTGGATTTAATATTATTTCAACTTTTTCTAACTTAAAACAGGTCAGACAGCAGGTGGCACACCAATATCAGTCTTTCTTAATATGTGCAGCAAAAACTAGTATAGTAGGCCTACAAGTGTTTCAGCACTACAAAGAATATGACTGAATGATTTAAGGAGGTCTAATGTGTTTCAAAGGTGACATATCATGAAAATCTGACTTTTTCCCGGTTTTAAGTGCTTTTAATTATAATATCACTGCCCCTTCATCTGCACGTTTCCACTCACGGCGCCGTCGTTCTTGTTTTAGCAAGCAACAACGGTGTACCAGTTCTAGCGCCATGCCAAAGTTCAAGCAAAGCATGCTAACCGTTCTACCCACAGGAAAAAAATTATTGCTCAGTGGTTGCTTTTCCTAAGCTCAGGAGACTTAGATGAGCTTCTCATATATCTCTCATTTTAGTATCAACAGCATTTCAGATGTTTCTCCTAAAATTCCATAGGGGAAATGGAATTAGACACAAATGAGACGAGAAATATTTGAGAAAAAAAAGAGTCAAGACTGAGAATTTGGTGGAAGAAACAGGATATCTCTTTATTGTCTTGCTGCAATCTCTATCAAGACTCCATTAAAGGAATATTTTATTGCTCAGTGGTTGCTCTTTCTAACCCCAGGAGACTTAGTTGTGATTCTCATGCATTTCTCATTTTAGTCTCAACAGTGTCAAAGATGTTTCTCCTAAAAATCCTTATGCAATAAAAGTAGATACAACTGAGACATGGGAAAGTTCTGAAAGGAATCCAAAATGACAATGGGAGAGAAACGTGTGAGAAACATGGGCAATCTCTTTATTGTCTTGCTGTAATCTCTTGCAAGACTCCATTATAAAAATGTTTTACTACTCAGAGGTTGCTTTTTTGATTGCAATGGGGTTTTTCACCTTTAATGGTCAGGACAGTAGGAGTAGAGACAGGAAACAATTGGACAGGAGCAGGAAAGTAATTATAATCATTAACATTAATTTAGCTGGGATTCGAACCCATGCTGCCTGGGGTGCAGTTGTGTTTTCATGTCGATGTGCTGCCCACAAGGCTATGGCTACAAGTGCAAGAGGTTTAGCATAAGAGCAATACCTTTTTTTAAACAAATGTAACACTATACCAGTGTACCAGTGTTTTTTTAGTTTTACATTATTGTCTTGTACAGCCCATTTTTGCATGTATGTAAATATAGGTTATGGTTTCCTCTGTTAAATCATTGTGCAATAAAACACTGTCTACATAAAACAACTTCAAATATGACAATGCATGTATTGTCTTTGATTGAAATGGTGTGGATAAATGACATTGAAGCTAACAAGAGGGAAGAAGGGAAGAAAATTAAATAAAAAAGAGATCTCTTTAACATTTCAAATATTTCTCCTAGACAGAAAT
>NW_015505774.1:448365-475968 GCF_001515645.1 Sinocyclocheilus grahami | reverse complement strand
AGAGATCTCAACAACATCACACACTGTGCTCAGATTTTTCTCCTACACTAAATACTCGAGAGCTTTCACATTTGTCTCCTCTAAATTTCAGAAGTGATCTCAACAACTTTACAAAGTGTGCACCAAGTCAAATGTCTCAATATGAGATCAAACATGTCTTCCATGTAATATGTATTAATAATCAAATTAGTCAATTAATAATCAAGACATTTATGTGCCTTTCAGCAAAGAAAGCTCCAGGGTTAAATTTTTTGTAGATCAGTTTTGATTAAGGCATCCGGTACACTACTATTTCCAACAACAAATGATGTTCCTAAGTACATAAACATTGTCTCATAAAAAGTAACATTATCCTTATTTCTGCATAATTTCTCTCTCAATATAGCCTTTATCTCTGAATTTATGATTGTTCTCCCTTTATTTAGTGCCTTTCAAGTACTTCACTTGATGCACACTTTGTAAAGTTGTTGAGATCTCTTCTAAAGCTTTACAGGAGACAAATATGAGACCTCCAGATTATTTAGCTAAAGAGAAATATCTAAACACAGTGTGTGATGTTGTTGAGATCTCTAATCTAAACTTTTGAGGAGACAAATGTGAGATATCCAGAGTCTCTATAGCTAAGGATACAAATCTCTTCTAAAGCTTTAAAGGAGACAAATGTGAGACCACCAGAGTCTTTAGACTAGGCGAAATGTCTGAGCACAGTGTGTGATGTTGTTGAGATCTCTTTTAAATCTTTAAAGGAGTCCATTGTGAGAGTGTTAGAGTTTTTGTCTCAGGAGACAAGTTTGAGAAGCAGGAGACTCAAGCAAAAATCTCCATTCGATCTTAAAGTAACCTCATTTCTGTCTAGGAGAAATATTTGAGATGTTAAAGATATCTCACTTTTTATTTTTCTTTCCTATGGGTATCGTTAGCTGCACATATGAGCACAGAACACTATTTAGAGTCCCAGCCTCAGAGGAGACAAGAGAGCAATGGATTTATTTATTTACTGTATATTACGCTGCTACACAGATCTAATATAAACATGCAATTTCTTTCCCAGCTGTTTACATTCACAGACATAACAGACTGTTTTTGTAACTCATGTGTTTTTAACAAACTTTTGTGTATTTGACTGTTTAAGTGAAATAAGACATGAAGAGAACTTAGGTTAGTACTCACATGCCGTGTGAGAGCCACATGCGTGTGCTTCGGATGTGTGCGCTCAGAAAACACTATATCACAAGTTTAAATTAATGTGGCTTTAAAATGCATGATTTCAACACGATGGACATTATAATCAAAACCAAACAGATGTTTTTTTTTTATCAGAGTATCTGACGCAGGTGCGGACTGGGGCTAAAAAGTGGGCCTGGAATTTTTGGCACAGATACCCTCCACACCATAACCCACCAGCTTATTAGAGCTATTTTTAACACCACTTACTAACATACAAATATAACACAATACAGAAATATATATATATATTTTTTATTATAATCATTAACATACTTCTTTACATTATAATTTGTCTTTCCTGGTGTCAGACTCTGTTCCATGTTTTGCAGTGTGTGATGTTGTTGAGATCTCTAATCTAAACTTTTGAGGAGACAAATGTGAGATATCCAGAGTCTCTATAGCTAAGGATACAAATCTCTTCTAAAGCTTTAAAGGAGACAAATGTGAGACCACCAGAGTCTTTAGACTAGGCGAAATGTCTGAGCACAGTGTGTGATGTTGTTGAGATCTCTAATCTAAACTTTTGAGGAGACAAATGTGAGATATCCAGAGTCTCTATAGCTAAGGATACAAATCTCTTCTAAAGCTTTAAAGGAGACAAATGTGAGACCACCAGAGTCTTTAGACTAGGCGAAATGTCTGAGCACAGTGTGTGATGTTGTTGAGATCTCTAATCTAAACTTTTGAGGAGACAAATGTGAGATATCCAGAGTCTCTATAGCTAAGGATACAAATCTCTTCTAAAGCTTTAAAGGAGACAAATGTGAGACCACCAGAGTCTTTAGACTAGGCGAAATGTCTGAGCACAGTGTGTGATGTTGTTGAGATCTCTAATCTAAACTTTTGAGGAGACAAATGTGAGATATCCAGAGTCTCTATAGCTAAGGATACAAATCTCTTCTAAAGCTTTAAAGGAGACAAATGTGAGACCACCAGAGTCTTTAGACTAGGCGAAATGTCTGAGCACAGTGTGTGATGTTGTTGAGATCTCTAATCTAAACTTTTGAGGAGACAAATGTGAGATATCCAGAGTCTCTATAGCTAAGGATACAAATCTCTTCTAAAGCTTTAAAGGAGACAAATGTGAGACCACCAGAGTCTTTAGACTAGGCGAAATGTCTGAGCACAGTGTGTGATGTTGTTGAGATCTCTAATCTAAACTTTTGAGGAGACAAATGTGAGATATCCAGAGTCTCTATAGCTAAGGATACAAATCTCTTCTAAAGCTTTAAAGGAGACAAATGTGAGACCACCAGAGTCTTTAGACTAGGCGAAATGTCTGAGCACAGTGTGTGATGTTGTTGAGATCTCTAATCTAAACTTTTGAGGAGACAAATGTGAGATATCCAGAGTCTCTATAGCTAAGGATACAAATCTCTTCTAAAGCTTTAAAGGAGACAAATGTGAGACCACCAGAGTCTTTAGACTAGGCGAAATGTCTGAGCACAGTGTGTGATGTTGTTGAGATCTCTAATCTAAACTTTTGAGGAGACAAATGTGAGATATCCAGAGTCTCTATAGCTAAGGATACAAATCTCTTCTAAAGCTTTAAAGGAGACAAATGTGAGACCACCAGAGTCTTTAGACTAGGCGAAATGTCTGAGCACAGTGTGTGATGTTGTTGAGATCTCTAATCTAAACTTTTGAGGAGACAAATGTGAGATATCCAGAGTCTCTATAGCTAAGGATACAAATCTCTTCTAAAGCTTTAAAGGAGACAAATGTGAGACCACCAGAGTCTTTAGACTAGGCGAAATGTCTGAGCACAGTGTGTGATGTTGTTGAGATCTCTAATCTAAACTTTTGAGGAGACAAATGTGAGATATCCAGAGTCTCTATAGCTAAGGATACAAATCTCTTCTAAAGCTTTAAAGGAGACAAATGTGAGACCACCAGAGTCTTTAGACTAGGCGAAATGTCTGAGCACAGTGTGTGATGTTGTTGAGATCTCTAATCTAAACTTTTGAGGAGACAAATGTGAGATATCCAGAGTCTCTATAGCTAAGGATACAAATCTCTTCTAAAGCTTTAAAGGAGACAAATGTGAGACCACCAGAGTCTTTAGACTAGGCGAAATGTCTGAGCACAGTGTGTGATGTTGTTGAGATCTCTAATCTAAACTTTTGAGGAGACAAATGTGAGATATCCAGAGTCTCTATAGCTAAGGATACAAATCTCTTCTAAAGCTTTAAAGGAGACAAATGTGAGACCACCAGAGTCTTTAGACTAGGCGAAATGTCTGAGCACAGTGTGTGATGTTGTTGAGATCTCTAATCTAAACTTTTGAGGAGACAAATGTGAGATATCCAGAGTCTCTATAGCTAAGGATACAAATCTCTTCTAAAGCTTTAAAGGAGACAAATGTGAGACCACCAGAGTCTTTAGACTAGGCGAAATGTCTGAGCACAGTGTGTGATGTTGTTGAGATCTCTAATCTAAACTTTTGAGGAGACAAATGTGAGATATCCAGAGTCTCTATAGCTAAGGATACAAATCTCTTCTAAAGCTTTAAAGGAGACAAATGTGAGACCACCAGAGTCTTTAGACTAGGCGAAATGTCTGAGCACAGTGTGTGATGTTGTTGAGATCTCTAATCTAAACTTTTGAGGAGACAAATGTGAGATATCCAGAGTCTCTATAGCTAAGGATACAAATCTCTTCTAAAGCTTTAAAGGAGACAAATGTGAGACCACCAGAGTCTTTAGACTAGGCGAAATGTCTGAGCACAGTGTGTGATGTTGTTGAGATCTCTAATCTAAACTTTTGAGGAGACAAATGTGAGATATCCAGAGTCTCTATAGCTAAGGATACAAATCTCTTCTAAAGCTTTAAAGGAGACAAATGTGAGACCACCAGAGTCTTTAGACTAGGCGAAATGTCTGAGCACAGTGTGTGATGTTGTTGAGATCTCTAATCTAAACTTTTGAGGAGACAAATGTGAGATATCCAGAGTCTCTATAGCTAAGGATACAAATCTCTTCTAAAGCTTTAAAGGAGACAAATGTGAGACCACCAGAGTCTTTAGACTAGGCGAAATGTCTGAGCACAGTGTGTGATGTTGTTGAGATCTCTAATCTAAACTTTTGAGGAGACAAATGTGAGATATCCAGAGTCTCTATAGCTAAGGATACAAATCTCTTCTAAAGCTTTAAAGGAGACAAATGTGAGACCACCAGAGTCTTTAGACTAGGCGAAATGTCTGAGCACAGTGTGTGATGTTGTTGAGATCTCTAATCTAAACTTTTGAGGAGACAAATGTGAGATATCCAGAGTCTCTATAGCTAAGGATACAAATCTCTTCTAAAGCTTTAAAGGAGACAAATGTGAGACCACCAGAGTCTTTAGACTAGGCGAAATGTCTGAGCACAGTGTGTGATGTTGTTGAGATCTCTAATCTAAACTTTTGAGGAGACAAATGTGAGATATCCAGAGTCTCTATAGCTAAGGATACAAATCTCTTCTAAAGCTTTAAAGGAGACAAATGTGAGACCACCAGAGTCTTTAGACTAGGCGAAATGTCTGAGCACAGTGTGTGATGTTGTTGAGATCTCTAATCTAAACTTTTGAGGAGACAAATGTGAGATATCCAGAGTCTCTATAGCTAAGGATACAAATCTCTTCTAAAGCTTTAAAGGAGACAAATGTGAGACCACCAGAGTCTTTAGACTAGGCGAAATGTCTGAGCACAGTGTGTGATGTTGTTGAGATCTCTAATCTAAACTTTTGAGGAGACAAATGTGAGATATCCAGAGTCTCTATAGCTAAGGATACAAATCTCTTCTAAAGCTTTAAAGGAGACAAATGTGAGACCACCAGAGTCTTTAGACTAGGCGAAATGTCTGAGCACAGTGTGTGATGTTGTTGAGATCTCTTTTAAATCTTTAAAGGAGACCATTGTGAGAGTGTTAGAGTTTTTGTCTCAGGAGACAAGTTTGAGAAGCAGGAGACTCAAGCAAAAATCTCCATTCGATCTTAAAGTAACCTCATTTCTGTCTAGGAGAAATATTTGAGATGTTAAAGATATCTCACTTTTTATTTTTCTTTCCTATGGGTATCGTTAGCTGCACATATGAGCACAGAACACTATTTAGAGTCCCAGCCTCAGAGGAGACAAGAGAGCAATGGATTTATTTATTTACTGTATATTACGCTGCTACACAGATCTAATATAAACATGCAATTTCTTTCCCAGCTGTTTACATTCACAGACATAACAGACTGTTTTTGTAACTCATGTGTTTTTAACAAACTTTTGTGTATTTGACTGTTTAAGTGAAATAAGACATGAAGAGAACTTAGGTTAGTACTCACATGCCGTGTGAGAGCCACATGCGTGTGCTTCGGATGTGTGCGCTCAGAAAACACTATATCACAAGTTTAAATTAATGTGGCTTTAAAATGCATGATTTCAACACGATGGACATTATAATCAAAACCAAACAGATGTTTTTTTTTTATCAGAGTATCTGACGCAGGTGCGGACTGGGGCTAAAAAGTGGGCCTGGAATTTTTGGCACAGATACCCTCCACACCATAACCCACCAGCTTATTAGAGCTATTTTTAACACCACTTACTAACATACAAATATAACACAATACAGAAATATATATATATATTTTTTATTATAATCATTAACATACTTCTTTACATTATAATTTGTCTTTCCTGGTGTCAGACTCTGTTCCATGTTTTGTGTGTGTTTTGCTCCCCATGTGTTTCCTTATGCCCTTATTTGGTCCTTCATGTTTCCTATTCCCATTATGCTCCCTGATTAGTTCCATTAGTTCCAGCTGTGTCATTAATTATCTTCATTTGCTCCTGGTGTATTTATATTTATGTGTCAACCTTCTCAGCTATGTGTGTTTTCCTGGTTCCCTTGAAGTCATTAAAATCTCCTTATTGATATACACTTTGTCTCCTCCAAATAAGGAGGAGCAGAACGCGCTCCAACACAGTAGCAACGTGACAGAATACTAGACCAAGACAGTAAGCGGTGCCCCTTCTCCCCGTGTTTATTTTTCGTTTTGAAAGTTTTCTTTCTTTTGTTTTCTTGTGTGTTTCTCCCCGTGGCATGGAAGTAGCCGCTCGTTTTATCGCCCCAGCCCACAGAGATCTCCCCTTCGTGGAGTATGCCATGGTGCCTGGATCTGGTACTGCCTTGGAGGCGTCCCTGCTCCGTACTAGTCTGTCCTGAGGGACCTCCAAGGTGCGCCCCCTCCCACCCCGTTGATGTTATGTGGCGCGAGGACGCGCCTTCCGGAGGGGGGCATTATGTCAGACTCTGTTCCGTGTTTTGTGTGTGTTTTGCTCCCCATGTGTTTCCTCATGCCCTTATTTGCTTTTTCCTGTTCCCTGTTCCCATTATGTTCCCTGATTAGTTCCAGCTGTGCCATTAATTATCTTCATTTGCTCCTGGTGTATTTCTAGTGTGTTCTGCCCCTCGTTTGTCGTCCAGTATTGAATGTCTGTATGTGTCAACCTTCTCAGCTACGTGTGTTTTCCTGGTTCCCTTGAAGTCATTAAAATGTCCTTATTGATGTACTCTTCGTCTCCTCGTTCCTCGCTCCGCCTGGTTATGGTGATGCCTACCATAATTTCAGTCCATATAACAATGCTCTGCTCTAGAAGACTTGGAATGTAGTGCAGAATGTGGACTGTTTTTATTGTACCTTTCAATTGCTTGACAAGAGTTTTTTTTATAAGACGAATACATATTATGATGAAAAATACAGTAAACTGTAATATGTGAAATATACAGAGTTACAATTTAGAATAGCTGTTTTCTATGCAAATATATACTAAACAATAATTTATTTCTGTGATCAAAGCTGAATTTTCAGCATAATTACTCTGGTCTTCAGTGTCACATGATCCTTCAGAAATCATTCTAATATGATGATTTGCTCGGAAAACATTTCTGATTATTATTACTGTTGAAAACAGTTGTGCTGCTTCATGTTTTTGAAAAATGTTTTGGAAAATGTGATGTATCACCATTCAGTCTAGAGTAAGATTTAAAATCATAATAATAATAATAATACTTTTATTCAACAAGGTTGCATTAAATTGATTTAAGTGACAGTAAGGATATACTTATTACAAATTATTTATATATATATATATATATATATATATATATATATATATATAAATGTTGTTCTTTAACTTTGTATTCAACAAATAATCATGAAAACGTTAAAGTGTCACAGTTTCCACAAAAATATAAAAAAACCAAAATGGTTTTCAGTATTGATAATAATAAGAACCATTATTAATAACTGAGCACAAAAATTATTGAAAATAATTAAGCAGCAAATCAGCATATTAGAATGATTTTTGAAGGACCATGTGACACTGAAGACTGGAGTAATGATGCTGAAAATTCAGCTTTGATCACAGAAAAAAATTAATTTAAACGTTAAACCATTAAAACATTCACATTAAAATATCTTTAATAGAAAAATAGAACTTTCCTAATCACGGCACTTGAAAGCGAAAGTCTTCAGATTTACAATGTTCTTTATTAAGTGGGAGAATTATATTTTTTACAGTTTTTTGAAACATTTTCTTAGACACGTGAAATTTTGGAAGAAATATAACGATATACAAACATCTGCTGAAAACGGCTACGTTAATGTTTCTATATACACTGTGGCAAACAATGTAAATGGCATTAAAATCTGAGAAATTCTAAAAGGCCAGTAGGCCTAGTAGTTTGCTTGCATGAAAATTAATGTCTGTCGTTAAACATTTTTTGTAAACCGTTGGCAAATATTGCTGAATTGTTTCATCATGTTTAGCCGTTTACATCTTACATCAGCTCACATTCAAATGCCACGCAGCGCAGCTCAGCTCAGCTCAGCTCAGCTCAGCTTCTGTAAACAGTAAATCCCGCCTTCTTCGATTTGATTGGTTAAAACACTTTGACATTGACAAGTGCTTTTAAGCCGCTGCGGCTGCACTGAGCCAGAATGCGCTAAATTAATTAGAATGTTTGTTGTCTCAAGTGGGCCGCGCGGGCAATTCGTCTGGGCCGATGGAGGGATAGGCTACTTATATTTACTGTAATTCATTCTTTACATTTACGCAATGGACCAGCCCACATTGTACAGCGGCCCACCGGGAATTTTCCCGGTGCTCCAGATGGCCAGTACGCCGCTGATCTGACTTACGAGCTGTAAAAGGAACAGCCCTCACTCTTAAAAATAAAGGTGCTTCAAAAGGTTCTTCACAGCGATGCCATAGAAGAACCATTTTTGGTTCCACAAAGAACCATTCAGTCAAAGGTTCTTTAAAGAACCATCTCTTTCTTACCTTTTTGTAATCTGAAGAACCTTCTTTCACCACAAAGAACCTTTTGTTAAACAGAAAGGTCTTCAGATGTTAAAGACAAAAGGTTTTAGACAAAAAGGTTCTTCTATGGCATCGTGAAGCACCTTTATTTTTAAGAGTGCTATTCTGGAAAAGGGGGCGGGGAGCAGCAGCTCATTTGCATTTATTAAAGATACATGCACGAAAACAGCATGTTTCATCTTCCTCTCAAAATAGGCATTTTCAAAATGATATAATAAATGATCCGTGGGGTATTTTGAGCTGAAACTTCACATTCTGGGGACACTGGAGACTTAAATTACATATTGCAGAAAGGGGCATAATAGGTCACCTTTAACAGTATACCATGTACTGAAAGTTACTCCAACAGAATAATGACTGAACTGCTGTGACAAGAGAACTGAAGACGAAGACGAGCATTGCGTGCCATGTGCTAACGAACGTACACACCCACTGCTAGAGCTGTTCTTGTTCTCAGTTGCAACCACTGATCTACAGTATATAAATGACTTGATTGCTCATCGTGTTCTAAACTGCCATTCAGCGGTGAAGCCACCGGAAGTGTTCGAGCGGCCATCTTACTATTACCTACTGGCGGAGAGCACCATGACAGCCAAAACACTGACCTAAAATCACCTGATTTGAAGCATGTCAGTCACACAGAATTAGTTTTTAAGATAAGTGTATGTAAATTAATTTTTACTTCAGATGTTATCTGCAATGTTTATGGTCTTATCGGGCAGGACAAGCGATATATTGAAATCGTTAAGGTGGGTGTGTCAGCTACACACTGCCAACACAGGTGACTGATCCAACACAAAATATATTTCTTTATGTACGTAATTATGCAGGAAATATTAAACATGAATATATATCTGGTATTAGTATCTGAAATTGATTCGGATATACAATAGGACATATTACAATACGAGCCTGTTACTGTATTGTTCTATATTGTATTCAAAGCTTACCACGCATAATCTTGGAAATAAAGCTTTGTGTCTTTAAGTCTGTAGCATACGCAGTCAGTGTTATTTCTCTGAATAAGTTGTGATGCGTGTATTATTTTATGTCCTGAGGGAGCAATATCTCAGACTCCTCAAGATGGAGCAAATTCTATGGCTTTTTAGTTTCCTGGAGTAATATGTATGTTTAATTAATTGGTAACACTTTACAATAAGGTTCCATTAGTTAATGCTAGTTAATGTATTAAGTAACATGAACAAACAATGAACAATACATTTATTACAGTATTTATTCATCTTTGTTCATGTTCGTTAATGAAGATACAGTCGTTCTTTGTTAGTTCATGTTAATTCACAATGCATTAACTAATGTTAACAAGCACAACTTTTGATTTTAGTAATGCATTAGTAAATGTTAAAATTAACATGAGCTAAGATTAATAAATGCTGTAGAAGTATTGTACATGCATAGTTCATGTTAACTAAAGTAGTTAACTAATGTTAACTAATGAACCTTATTGTAAAGTTTTACCAATTAATTATTAATTTAACCGACGTTTAAATCATTAACTGCTAAAAAATGAATGCTGTTAACGAAATCATTGTTAGAAAAACATTTGCATATACCTTACTGTGCGAATAAAATCAACCTAATTACATAAACTGTGAACGTAAGGCGAATTAACGCATAAATACAAAGCATAAATCTTTATTCAGATTTCATAAGCACTTTGTCATTTGAAATGCATATGTTATGGATTTGCCCGTCTGATGATCATAATGTTCATCTGATATTCGCTGTGGTAATGTATAGGACACATAACTTTTATGCAGGGGAAATTCCCTACATTAAACAAATAACCATTTACATGCTCAGGAGGTTTGCGTTGTAAGAATGTACAACGATAATTCAGATATAAAAACACATAGATCAGTGGTTGCAACAGTTTTCGGATCACCAGGACACTGAACCGAGAACGGTTTCTTTCGGACACGTCCGAGTTGAGAACCAATGAGCTGATGATGCTGCGCATGCGTGTAATTTTTCAAGAGGACGAAAATTATTTTGTTGAACATCAGAGAGTGTGATAAATATAAAACATATTGGAAATATGTAGCTAATGACTTATTGAATTACTGTCTTATCACTGTATGAGGATGTGTTTGGCTCGGCTACAGTTTTTGAAACCACTGATGAAGCAAAAGAAACATTTTTAAAGAATTACTGATTTTACTTATTTATTTATTCATTTAAAATATGAATGTATCTGTGTGTCTTAAAGCACTTGTGTGTTAAGTTGAGGATTCTGTATACCCAACAAATACACAATGTTCCCCTAATGTTCCCGTATGATTCCCATTTGGTTATTTTTTGGGAACCAAATAAGAACGTTCTAGGTTATAAAAACAAAACCTGTAGGGAATGTTCTGGGAAGGTTCTCTTTAGGTTATAAAATTAAACCTAAAAATAATTTCAATGGCTCTGGATTGGCCCAGAGTAGACGTCTTACGTCAGCACGTTCTGAACTTGTACCAAATTTCTACATGCTCATATCGGTAATCTTCATTCTGCGTTCACACAGAGCAGATTATCGGTAATTTACTAGTAATGTTACAACTTCTCATACCGGTAAATTACCGGAATGAATTTACCGGTATTTTTGAAGAGGTCCTGTTCACATGATCTCTTAAAGTCTGTTTGTGTGAAAGGGGCTATTGAGGCGTTCATTCAAACGATTCATTCAGACAGCTGATTCATTCAAGAACAAAGCAAGTGCCTGTCTTTATGAATGGACCACTGAATCATTGACTCAAATGATTAATTCAAAAACGCTGAATCATTCAGTAAGGAAACACCACTGTGTGTTGCTCAGAGATGCACCACTATTCTGCTGTGATCTTTGTTTGGAACTATTTTCGTGAACCAAATCGAGCAAAAACAGTCAACATTGACAATACTGTACTAAAATGTAAGTCACTTACTATTGACTACTCATTTGAACTCTTCTATAAAATCAATGTCAAATTTGCAATCATGATTTTCTGGGAAAACTGCACTCTCTTGGTCATGTCATGTTGCTTAACTAGGCTATTTGTTATAATAAATATAAAAACTACTACTTTTAACCGCAGTGTGTTTCTTCTGTGTGCAGTTGTGTTCATTTGTTTCGATTTCTCCACGAGATTCTCTCACACACAGGGCGCAACTGCACATTTGCTGAGGGTTATGCAAGATCAGGGTTGGTGCCCCACTGTATAACCTCTTACACTAACTCCCACAGAAAACTTTCTGTAAGTCAATGACCAAAAGACCATTAACTAGCTTGGGCATGGAAGAATACAAACTCATCAAGGGTGAAGAAAGTGACAAAGGTTCGAACCCCCCCTCCCCCATTTTCATTCCAATCCTGGTCCTGGGGACCCACGGCTCTACACATTTTTTTTGTATGTCTCTCTTATCTGACACACTCAGCTGAGTTCATGGATCTCTCTCATAACGAACTGATGATCTGAATCAGGTGTGTTAAATAAGGGAGACACACAAAATGTGCAGAGCAGTGGGTCCTCAGGACCAGGATTGAAAACCACTGCCATAGGGAAAAAAAAGTGAAAAGTGAAAGAAAAAAAGAAAAAATTAACTCCTGATGGCTGACTCCAGACAGTAGAATGCATTTTTAGTTTTAGTAATTTTCTTCAAACAAATGTAATATTGCTAATTTTTAGTTAGATAATTTCATCTGCATTTTTCATGTTTACTTTGCTGCCCTTCGTTTCACTACAGTGTCAGATGGTTCTCCCAAAAGTCATTAGGAGAAATAAAAACAGACCCAAATGAGTCACTAGTTCATCCAGTAAGAGTCTACAGTAAAGCTGTAAAATCAATGTGGAGCAGCTCAGATCATTTGATGAGTTTGAGTTCATATTGAGATCTCTGTCTTTTGATTGCAGTGACTGATTAGTTTGTTTTGGTTGAGCAGTACTTTGTGAAGTCATTCACTATCATCTGTAAAGTTGGACAAATAGCAGGTGTTTCTCCTTAATAAAAACTGATCACATGTTGGCATATGTTTTATTGACCTGTAAAATCTATGATTTAAAGTTTATATCAATGTCAAATGGCACGCTTCCATGTGACAATTTACCCTGTAGGGGTCAGCATGTGTTAAATTGTATGTTTCTTTCCTGGGAAATAACAGTGGAAATGTTCATTAGTGGCGGTGGTTGGTGTCTATGCTGAAATCAAAACTATAAACATGTTCTGAGAAATATTTACTGGAGTAAAAATTGTGACAACTTGCCCCTCTCTCTCCCATTTGCTCTCGATCAAATCAAAATTAAACTCAATTCTTCCAGTCTTCTAGTTTAGTTTGTAGTCCTTTACAGCAGTCCTTTACTGCTCATTCATATCTCATTTAAGATTAAATGCTTACTGAAGCTGTGTTGTAGTTAGAGTCATGTTTAATAAAGGTTCAGTAGAAGCAGTGTTTTATGTGTCTGTCAGGATAGAAAAATCCCCTCTGCTCTCATTTAATTTAACAAACTCAAATGGCCCCTTTATTGGTTGCATTTGAGTAACTAGTTAGAAACTAAAACACATCTCCAGTGAGGCAACAAACAAATCAATAAAATGTAAACTTTTAAATATAGCACTTTGTTTTATATACACATATATTCATGAAGATGGCTAAAAAATGTATTCAGAAGGAACTATTCTGCTTACACATATTCCTAGTTAAATAGTATTTATATGACAAAATGAGCATAACAATAAATAAAAAAAAATCATGTTTTCTTTTTTTTCACATACCAGTTGTACAAACAATAAATTATAAAATCAGTGCTGTGTATTTTCAGTGAAACGGCCATTTCCCATTGAGACGGTAAAACAGTACTGCATTACATGGAGTAAACAGATAACATTTTGGGAAAAAAAGTTCATGTACCAAACACTGAATCACATGAGTTCATTCAGTTGCTGGATTTGTGTAAAATTAATCAAACAAGTTCACAAATTAAGCAACTTCAGCAGGTTTAAAGTCAACATGAAATGCATTCACAACCCATTGCACTTCTGTAATGTGATGCATTTCCAAATGAAACGGCATATTTGATGAGAAAAAAAAGTAGTGCAAAGCTTTTGCACTTAATTGTGTTAATTTTTAAAATTAATTTTATTTACAAATTGATGAGATGGTCAAATGGAATGGAATCAGATGATATCAAATTATTATGAAAGATTATATATAATAAGAGAAGGAACATGAATGAAAGTAGAGTTGATTCATGTTGACTTTAAACTGATTTCCGCTACTCATAATAAGACGCACATAAATCACATGTATGTTATTGAATGATCTGAACACACATCACATATCTGAGAAGTGGTGTTAATTTGCATGAGCATTTGCAAATGTAAATAAGACTGTTTGAGCTATGAAGCATGAAAACACACTTCGTGTCATTCTTTTCTTCAGCTTCAGCGTTTCACTGTCTGAGAAATGAAGTTGTGAGGTTGAACTGAGATGAAAAATGATTAAAGGAATGTTCTGGTCTCAATACAAGCCAAGCTGTTCATTAACACAGAAAATTATTTCAACTCTTCCCTCAATTTCAAAAATTGTGTTTACAGTAACTTACAATGGAAGTCTATGGGGCAAGACATCGTATCAGAATGAACGTCAAAAAACATTGTTTTGAACAAGACTTGTTAAAAAATGTTAAATGTTACCTAGTCTGTGCAAAGTTATATGAACATGTAAAAGTCACTTACATCAGTAACACATAAGTTCATCTGCCAAGAACAGAAGTCTCACAGCTAACTGAAATATGTTCTAAGACAGGAGGACCAGTGTCCTGGAGTCTAGCTCCATCCAGCCCCAGCACACTTTCCTGGAGGTTTCTAGTGAGTGTGAAGACCTTGATTAGCTGGTTCAGGTGTGTTTAATTGGGGCTGGAGCTAAACTCTGCAGGACAGTGGCCCTCCAGGAACAGGTTTGGACACCACTTTTTGTGATTATTGATTATAAGATTATTGTGCCAATATTCCCATATAGGGTTATGAAAACGCTATTCCTGATATTCTGTGAATGTTCAAAATATCCAGTGTTTTCTTGGTTATATTAACATAGAGGGCCCTATCATACACCCAGAGCAATGCGGCGCCAGGTGTGACGCAAGTGTTTTTTGCTAGTTTCAGCCTGACACAGTTGTCATTTTCACGTCCTACGCCAAATTGTTTAAATAGCAAATGCGTTTGCGCCCATTTGTGCGCCCATGGGCGTGCTGGTCTGAAAACGGGGTGTGTTCAGGTGCATTGTTGGCGCACTGCTATTTTGAGGAAACTAAAATAGACTGTGCCTTTGACCAACTGAAACCTGGTCTAAAGTCAATGGCGCAATATTTTGTTAATTAAAGAGCGCGTTAGTAATATTAGCCTATAGGCGGGTGAACAACGCGTGTACACTCTGCTTATTACACACACAAGGATGCGCGCAGCAGTGCACAAACATGCCAAATATTAAAAATGAAAGGATTACAATGTAAAATATTATCATTGTGCCCCGTTGATGGTCTACTCGCGCGCTTTAACCTTGCGCACGAGCAGAACCTTTCCTCTCTGGGGAAGCGTTCAGTCTTTGCTCTTTCAAATTCCGCCATGCAAATAGCGAATCCACCATGACACATGCGCAACTGGTATTTAAAGGGAATGGGAGATGAGACTCTGATTGGTTTATTGCACGTTACGCCCAAAACACACCCATGACTCATTAAGAGAATAGGTACAACTCTTTTGGACCATGCACCCGGCGTGCCGACCGTTTTTCCCGTCGTTAAACTAGCAAAAGTGGATTCGGACATGCCCTAAGTGCACTTGTGCCGTGCGCTTTAGACCATGAGCTTAGATCGTTAAAATATATGGCCCTAAGGGAACGTTCCATTTTAGAATTTTGCTAATATTATTGGAATGTAACTTCTGAAACATTTATGAAAAATTAATAAATAAATAAAATGAACAATGTATAATAATGTTTTTGTGCTAACATTTTGAGAACATTAATAAAGACCTGATTAGTCTGAGTCAACATTCCATTAATGTTACTGGAAGGGAAAAAAAACCCTTTATTCATAACTATGAGAGAACCTTGCCAGAATGTTCTGAGAACGTTCCCTGTTAACTGGGCTTACAGTTCAAATAACACACATTTTTGTACATAGCAATTAGTATACAGGCTTTAATAAACATACGTTTCCCATTTCTGCTTTAACCCTGTGTAATTCTTGCCTCTTAGACATCCATTATAAGTGTTTCACTGCAAACAAGGCTTTTGCTTGTTTTGAACCTGGAACATTCCCATGAACATGTAAACGGTGCGACTGTGAGTGAGTGAGCGATCAGCTGGCATTATTGCGAGTATCAAGGGTACACAGTGTCTTTCAAGCGCTGAACGCAGAAAATGACAAACACAGTTACAAATCAGAGCCCTCTTTAGTTTTTCTGTAACAAAGAAAGAAAGATCAGTTAATTGTGTGTGAGTTTAAGACTCAGACGAAAATAAACTTAGAGTGCACAGGAACAAACACATCAACATCAGCTGAAAACCTGAAAATGAGCTTAGGAACGGATCTTTCGGTCAGTCATATTCCTGGTTTATCTTATGAGTCTTTCGAGATTCACACTGGAAAATCAGCAGTCCACATCGACCTTTCTCTTCCTGCAGTTGAAGCTTACTTTGGAGGGAAGATGGAAATGTGCCAGACCCTGAATGGGGGCATTCACACTGACAGCGATTTGCAGAATTACTTTTGACTTTTTTGATCAGCTTTATGCAAATGAGCTGTGATGTAATGCTGTGACGACCAATGGGAGCGCAGACTGATATAGTTGGATAATGCAGTCAAGTAGGACTCCATGATAATATGATAACCATGATTAGTTTGCTCAGAAATCATGAATGTTCTCATTTGAGACATTGCTTTTTACATTTCATCAAAATTATTGCAAACATTGCACCGCTTACACAGAAATCAGTGTCAAACCAAGCAGCTTTCTGTTGGTCAATGCGGTGAATTCCTGGGACCAACCTGAAAATGAGCAAAACCTGCATGGCAAAACTCTTGATCACAACAGTTCCTATTGGAATGACTTGATTTTGCAGGTGTGAACACATCAAACACTACAACAATGTTCTCTTTTGCAAATGAGTTTTCTTAGTTATGAGAAAGTTAAGGGAACATTCCATTTTATCAATAGTAAATCTTAAAATCAAACACTACAACAATGGTTTAAATCACTGCCAGCTTGAAGTCAAGGGGCGTGTTGTTTGTGTCAGAGGGTGTGACTTTGTCAAAGGGGCATGGTTGAATGTTGCCACAATCGAGGCAAGAGCCTCAAACACTACAGCAATGGTTTAAATCACTGCCAGTGTGAAGTCAAGGGGTACGCCATTTAGATCAGAGGGTGTGGCTTTGTCAAAGGTGCATGACTTGGTGTTGCCATATTCGAGGCTGGAGCCAAAGCTCCTTGTCCAAGTCATAATGCAACACGATTGTGAACACTAGAAGAATCCTACAGTGATTGGAACATCATTAATACAAATGCAACTGCAAAGGTTCAGTCTACGCGCTCCATTAAGCTCATTCAGGAAGCTCATCTGACTGAGGGGTCCTCAACACTCTTTGTTTTCTGGACAAAATACTGATACATAACATTTTGCTAACATACCCATTAAGTTACGAAAATGTTATTTCGGAATGTTCTGTTTTTTTTTTAAATATATTTTTTCTTGGTTATGTGAATGTTAAGGGAACGTTCCATTTTATCAATGTGAACACATCTTAACATCACTGCCAGTGTGAACTCAAAGGGCGTGTCATTTGGAGTAAGGTGGTGTTTTTTTCAAAGGGGCGTGGCTGAATGTGGCCACATTCGAAGCTAGAGCCACAGCTCTCTGTCTGAGTCACAATGCAACACAATTGTGAACACTAGCAGAATTCCACAGTGATCAGAACCGCATTTATATAAACGCAAGATTTAGTCTAATGTGCTCCACGAAGATCTTTCAGGAAGTTTGTCTGATTGAGGGATCCTCAACACTTTTTGTTTTTTGGACATGATACTGATACAGAACGTTATGGTAACATTCCCAATAAGTTATACAAATATTATTTCTAAATGTTCTTTGAACATCCGTTTTGATTTTTTTTTTATGTTTTAAAAACATTTTTCTTGATTACTTGAACATTAAGGGAACATTCCATTTTATCAATGGTAGATGTGAATGCATCTTAACATCAAAAACTGCAGCAATGGTTAAATCACTGCCATTGTGAATTCAAGAGGCATATCGTTTGGATCAGGGGTGTGGCTTTGTCAAAGGGGCATGGTTGAACATTGCCACATTCGAGGCTAGAGCCTCAAACACTACAGCAATGGTTTAAATCACTAGCAGTGTGAACTCAGGGGGCATGTCGTTTGTATTGGGGGTGTGGCTAAACATCACCACGATCGAGGCTGGAGTCAAAGCTCCTTGTCTGAGTCACAATGCAACACGATTGCAAACACTAGCAGAATTCCACAGTGATTGGAACAGCATTTATACAAACGCAACTGCAATGGTTCAGTCTAAGTGCTCCATAAAACTCAGTCAGGAAGTCTGTCTGATTGAGGGGTCCTCAACACTTTTTAATTAGGCAGTGTTTGAAGGCTGACGGCCGTGAGCTGATCAGGCAGCTCTTGGACAGCTTCCCTTGAGGGTCCTTGCAGTGAACTGTGCGACTCTGCCAACCGGTATCGCAAGTTCTGGAGCACGTCATCCACGATCCCATTGCCCAGCGTGGCCCCACGGGTGGTGTCGTTGTCGGAGGCTCCATTGTCGCAGGAACCTCGATAGTAAATGTCACGACATCTGCTGATGATAGAGCCGCGGCGGTTCCTGAAGTTGCAACGACCGTTCTTGGTGGAAGCGGCATTTTGCGTGGCATGAAAAAGCTGTAGCGGATGTCTAGTGGTTTCTTAGCATCCGTGGCCAGAATCTGCACCACCAGGCTCTCCTGAAGGGCCCCAGGGCCCATGCTATGAAGGGCCTCGTCCCGCTGACTCCAGCCGGTATAGTTGAGAACAGAGCCTTTGAGGGGGATGATGGTCTCTGACGTGGAGATCAGGAACTTCCCATTCAGCAGGTATTCACCTCCGGGCCGCCGCAGTGCCAGATACGCTGTGTAGCGTGACTGGCCTTTGGCTTTGTACTGTCGAACCTTCAGGTGCGTTGAACCCTCAGGAACCTTCACCACATCTGTGTAGCCCTTACTGGAGAACATAGATACAACATCAACTGACCTCATTAGTCTTTTTGTCTTATTTTGTATTTTGTTCCCAGTACAAATATTTAAACATTCTTAAATCAAGATACGTTTACTTGAGAAGCAAAATGACTTTAGATATTAAGTCTTGTTTTCCAATAAGAAATTTAGAGAGGTTATGCCTAAAACGAGAAATATCTGCCAGCAGGATCAGAAAAATAAACTGAATTCAAAGGGAAAACAAGTTTATTTTTCTTAACCTATTGGCAAATATTTTTAATATACTCACATAATTTTGATAGGGTGACTTCAGGTTAATTGGGGCATTTTTTCCCAGTCAACTCAATGGCAAATTGTGTTCCAATTTACCTGAGTTCATAATACATTTTCCAGAAAACAAGACTTAGTATTTTTCTTATTAATTAATTTTTATTATAAGAATTTGTCTAAGAAAAAAAATAATTTGTTTTCGCTTTGAATTGTTTATTTTTCTGACCACAAAACTCTCTAAATTTTTATAGAGTAATTTTCTTAGAAATTACTTTTTCTTTTACTCTGTAAAACTTTATTTAAGGACCAAATTTTAGCTATTAATTAGTTGCTTATTAGCATGAATGTTACTAGCATATTGACTGTTTATTAGTACTTATAAAGCACATATTAATGCCTTATTCTGCATGACCGTATTTTAGATCCCTTAATCCACCCCATACCTAAACTTAACAACTACCTTACTAACTATTAATAAGCAGCAAATTAGGAGTTTGTTCAGGGAAAACTCTTAGTTTAATAGTGAATATGTGATCCCTATTCTAAAGTGTTACTTTTTACTCTTTTCAATCTCTTAAAGTGCATATTGCAGGTTAGAGACCCAGTGAGTCAATGTATAGAAAAATAATGTAGGAACTAGATTTTATTGAAAATATACTTATAAATGCACTACTTGAGGCTTCCGGAGTCTTGTTTGTGAGAAAATTGTTCTTCCGCACCGAAAAACGCCAAAACCGGAAGTGACGTAACGGGAGAGAGTGCGGTCAGTTTAAACAATAGAAAAACAATGGATGCAATGACAGTTTGGATGCTGAGGAAGTTGTAAATGTTTATTCGTACTTGTATAACGGACCACAGCCATACAATTATGAGCCTGCTATGCGGCCAAGAGAGCAGGGACAGGCCAGGATTATTCTAATAATAATTAAAGTTTATCCGTGCTATTGATACTGTGACCACAAACTTGACTACGAATAACTTTGCTAAGAGGTCTTTGTGTCTGCGTAAAGAGAGAGAATCGCTATTCATTCCTTTCACTTTACAATAATAATAAAAAAAGGTAAACACAGAGAGAACATACAAACTCCACACAGATGTTTTTTATTCACAATAAGCTACAGAAACTGAATCTATAGGACGAATAGCGAACTGCGCTTTGGTTCCTATTTTAGAACAACTTTAAAAAGTTATTGTTGCCTAGTTACAGCGAAAAATTAATTTAGGTTTTATTATATATATATATATATATATATATATATATATATATATATATATTATGTGGGGCTGGGTTTTTCACATGACACATTAATGATGATATATTTCAAAAAGTAAATTCTGCTGTTGTCCACATGCACCGCAATCTCTGGCAGTTCATTATAATGTAGTATAATAAACATAACCTATCACACAGAACTGCAGAATACACACACACAAACACACACAAATATCATGCATTAATGTCGAAAAAGTTCATTTGTTCCAGATTTGAATACTGTGTGATAGTATATTGCGATCCATTGTTTTCCTATTGTTTAAATTAACCACACTTCTTCCTGTTATGTCACTTCCGGTTTTGGCGTTTTTCAGATGCGGAAGTAAAATTTTCTCAGAACAATTGAAAAAACAATTAAGCTGTACAAGAGATTTGATTTGTGATTTTGCTTTTCTTTCATGTTTTCTTTCAATGTTCACCCAGGGAAACAAAGGATGTCATACCAGGAACATTTCCTACTTCTGTAAATCACATTAAAGGGGCCATGAATTGAGAAATTAACTTGGGCTTTTGATATATAAGAGGTCATCGCACTAAAATAATATCCTGTAAGTTTCAGAACTGAAAATGTCCTTGTTACCGAAATAAAGGCTTTTATTGACACCAGGCCTTAATAGATATGTTAAACGCCGTCTCCACAGAAGAATATCAATGCCTAATTCTGTAGCCCCGCCCACTGATTCGCGCATGACATAGTAGGGAAATAACATGAGTGCCGCTAAACCGGATCGAGCAACCAAGCAATAAACATGCCGCTGAAGATCGCAAAATATTGTGCAGTGCCTGGTTGTGGAAGAACGCAGTTGCTGCATAACCTTCCTTCAGATTCAAATATTAGGAATGCGTGGGTGAACTTTATTTTGAATGAAGTTTAAGCTCACGCGAGTAAAACATTGAGCGTTAGTTCGCTTCATTTCACCGCGGATTCCTTTGTAAACAAGACACAGTTCGACGCTGGATTTGCAGAGAGACTGAGATTAAAAATCAGTGCCGTGCCATCTACTGTATATTGGATCCGACAGGAATGGCGCAGCACACTTACACAAGTAAACATATTTGTACTACAGTATGTCTAACTATTGCTTTGTTAGAGATCGCTTTGCTATGTCCTGATTATATGTACGTGTCTAACCAAAGTCACAGAAGGCTCCAACTATGAAGGACGCAGCTCGTCAAACAGACACACAAAAAGGTAGTTTTCTATGCCAAACTATTATCCAATCATAGCAGTGGGTGTTTACTTCCAAGTCTTCAATGCGGCATGCCCATACAAACCGAGTGTTTCTCGAGCCGGCCTCAAAACCAGGGTAGAAAATAGCCTATTATTTATTGATTTTGATGTTTTTGAATGTAAAAACCAAGCGAACGTCATAAGTGGACCTCAGACAACAGTATAAAATAATAAAAAAAGCCAGTTCATGACCCCTTTAAGCATTCAGTTTTGTATATTTCAAGCTTAGAAACACAAATAGAGAGTGTCAGATTTCCAGACGAGCTTGTGTCTGAGAGTGTTAATGTACAACTTAACCATATTTTGGGGAGATATTTGTATACCCAGAAGTGATATAAACCTGACCAAACATCCAAATATCTCCCTCTGATGACATCCTCGTTCGTTAGGGTTTGGTTAAAAACAGCAGAAGTGGAACCATTTGTGTTTTCTAACCTCTTCTTGGTGAAGTTTCCAGCCACTTTGATACAGCTGTTGCCATCGCCACCGCAGATGCCACACTTGTCATATTGGAGTTTAGAGCCAATGATCCCGTCACAGCCGGTGCGAACACACTTCCCCTTCACACACACTGAACTGCTGTATGGACGGCATTCCGTCCCATCAACCACCTGCAGGAAAACCACACAAACCAAACATTACCTACTGTTTGGTATTCAACTATTGCTACAAATAAAAAGTCACAAGTCTTTTTCAAATACTTTATCAAATATATTTACAAATATACTTACACTAACAAACAGCAACAAAAGTACTATGCTAATAACATGTTTTTTTGGACATGATATTCATAGAATGTTTGGTCCCACTTTATATTAAGTGGCCCTAATACCCGTGTACTTACATAATAACTAGATGTATACATAGTATGTAACCACAGTGTAAGTACACATTGGTACATAGTATCTAGAGCTGTATTATTTTTGTAACTACACACATGTAACAACCCTCCGAATGGTTTGTGCAAGTACAAATGTGTAACAGGATATATATAACTACATTTTGTAACAACAATATGTATAAGAGTAATTGGAACAGTTTGATCCAGGGGGTGGAGATGGGTAGGTTTAGGGATATGTAAAGTGAGAGGACTTGGATCTCAAGTTGGTGGAGTTGGTGCACCACTGTAATTCCAGTGTACTTGCATGGTAACTCCTCAGGAACTGTCCACTTAATATAAAGTGTAACATTCTGGACACCAACCACAGTTTATATGTAAAGCCTAACTTACTGGCCGCTGCTGTGTAGCATTGTTTACTTAATATAAAGTGTAACACTTTCTTTACCAAAAAGTGCTGTTAGTCCTGTTACACATTTGTACTTTCATTACCAAGAAGTGTTATTACCAATGTCCTGTTACACATTTGTATTTACACATGCCATTCAGTGGGTTGTTACATATGTGTAGTTACACAAACATTACAGCTGCAGATACTATGTACCAATGTGTACTTACACTGTGGTTACATACTATGTACACATCTAGTTACTATGTAAGTACACAGGTATTAGGTCCACTTAATATAAAGTGGGACCGAATGTTTTCCTAATGTTCCCATTAAGTTATCAAAACGTTATCTCTGAATGTTCTCTAAACGTCCGGTTTTTAAGCATTTAAATTTTTTTTTTCTTTTTCTTGAACGTTTAAGGAATTTTATCATTACTGCAAGCATTGAGGCATGTTCTTTTGAATGTTCAATTAAAATTAGACAAACATCCAACTAAAACATCTAACATTATGAACAATAATGTTTTAAGAACATTATTAAAGACCAGATAACTTTGAAAGAGATTTCTATTTTGTTCATAACATAGAACATTTGTACTTAACATAATATGTTCAAAGAATGTTTTGCTAACATTCCCATTAAGTAATGAAAACTTTATTTCTGAATGTTCAAAATGTTTTTAAATGATTTATTTTATAATTTTGCAAACATGGGAACATTACATTTGAATATTGTCTGAACAATCTAAAATAAGTAGTAATAATTTTTTTTTTTTTTAAAGTCAGACGAAAGTCCAACTGAAATGTTTACAATTTTTTCCATGAACAATGTATAAATAATGTTTTTGTGCTAAAGTTTAGAAAACATTATTCCCGAATGTTTTCCTAATGTTCCCATTAAGTTATCAAAACGTTATCTCTGAATGTTCTCTAAACGTCCGGTTTTTAAGCATTTAAATTTTTTTTTTCTTTTTCTTGAACGTTTAAGGAATTTTATCATTACTGCAAGCATTGAGGCATGTTCTTTTGAATGTTCAATTAAAATTAGACAAACATCCAACTAAAACATCTAACATTATGAACAATAATGTTTTAAGAACATTATTAAAGACCAGATAACTTTGAAAGAGATTTCTATTTTGTTCATAACATAGAACATTTGTACTTAACATAATATGTTCAAAGAATGTTTTGCTAACATTCCCATTAAGTAATGAAAACTTTATTTCTGAATGTTCAAAATGTTTTTAAATGATTTATTTTATAATTTTGCAAACATGGGAACATTACATTTGAATATTGTCTGAACAATCTAAAATAAGTAGTAATAATTTTTTTTTTTTAAAGTCAGACGAAAGTCCAACTGAAATGTTTACAATTTTTTCCATGAACAATGTATAAATAATGTTTTTGTGCTAAAGTTTAGAAAACATTATTAAAAACTTTTATTAACATTACTGGAAGAATGTTTGTTCATATCTTTTACAGAACTGTGCGAGAAGAATGTTCCCTGTTAGCTGGGTTTGAAGTATCATGTGAAACCTATATGTTTACATGGCACTTAAAATCGTATGGAATTACCATAATATCATGTACAAAAATGGAAATCATTACAGTAAACAAACACGGTACCCCCACAGTGTTTGTGTAATTCTTCAGAAATGAAGCATCTGTTGTCCATGACTTACTCACCCGTTGTGAGAACACTACATAGTATCCAGTCCCTTTGGCCCTGCAGGTGAGTTTGCACATGTCTTTGGGAAGCACACCGGCAAACTTTGGCACCCATTCCACAAAGGTCTTTACTCCTTTAGGGTCCGTCTGAGGGCCGTTACGCACCTCACACTGTTCCTGACGGAAACTCTTACCTAACAAAGACACAAGACAAATATGAGCAAATATATTCAAATATATGAAGGGCTTATGGGATATGTTGTGAAAACAGTGAAATCTGTTGACTGTAAATCCCTTACTATCTAAAGCTTCGAACTGAAGATGAACTTCATAAGAGGCTGTTCACACAGAATGTGCTTTTGCATTCTACTGCTTGTCTCGCACATGATGTGTTATAAAACACACAGTCAAGTTAAAAGTTGAATTTTAACCTTGTATTTTTTTAATCCCCTGACCTGCATCTCTCAATTTCTAAACATAAAAACGTGAAACACTAAATATGGAATACTACATGCATAAGCACACACAGATTGAGCTAATGCATACTATTGCTATAAATACAGTATTTAATAAAAATATTAACTCTTTTGTGTAGCTGATATAATATGTGTTTAAATCCTTTGCTTAAAAACAGCCTAAAATGGACCAGGTAAGACCAGCAGGGAATTATTTATAATTATTGCACAATAGTTATTATTAAGTTTTTTGTTGTTGCTATGATTACTATTGTTATTATTTTAAATGTATTTCTTAATTAAATGGCATTACTGTCATTAATACTGAGTATGAATTAGAGTTATTTTTGTATTATTTATATACAATTATATTATTTTTTAATATAATGAATCTGAAAAAAATTAATATTTTAATGTTTTCCATTTTCATTAATGATAAAAGCACTGTTATGATTTTTTTATATTACTATTTATACGTGAGTAACTTATTTTATGTCAGTTAGTTGCATTCACTTAGTTTCACTCAATTCACTAAGTAGCATTTATATTTTATTCCAGCTTTATTTCAATTAACAAATCAGCTAAAACTAATATTAGTTCCAGTAACAACATTGGTTTTGAATTAAAAAGTTTATCTTTTAAAAATTCATGTCAGACTGCAGGACAATTTAAAAAGTACTATGAAAACAAAATGGTTAATAAAATGCCAAACAAGTACAGTGAACAGTTACAGCATCTCAATTATATTATTTTTTAATATAATGAATCTGAAAAAAATTAATATTTTAATGTTTTCCATTTTCATTAATGATAAAAGCACTGTTATGATTTTTTTATATTACTATTTATACGTGAGTAACTTATTTTATGTCAGTTAGTTGCATTCACTTAGTTTCACTCAATTCACTAAGTAGCATTTATATTTTATTCCAGCTTTATTTCAATTAACAAATCAGCTAAAACTAATATTAGTTCCAGTAACAACATTGGTTTTGAATTAAAAAGTTTATCTTTTAAAAATTCATGTCAGACTGCAGGACAATTTAAAAAGTACTAGTGAAAACAAAATGGTTAATAAAATGCCAAACAAGTACAGTGAACAGTTACAGCATCAAAAATGCACTTTGCATTATATATTCTTATACATTTTAACCTAAAACTTGTAATGTGTTAACTAATGTAATGTGTCAACTACCTAATTATAATTTATCTTTACTCTGTTATATTAGATAAAACCTTTCACTGAACTTGTTGCAATTATTTTGGGATTGCTGTATCTGCAAGGGATCGTCTCGGTTACGTGTGTACGTGTTCCTTCAGGGAACGGAGACGTTACATCGGTAATGACTGACGAATTGGGATCCTCGCTAGAGAGACCAATCACCTTCGAGTGTTAACAAAACAAGCCAATAAGTATTGGCGTGCGATCTTTGCGTCGCGCACCCCGCCCCGCAGCGCAGGTATATAAGGAGAGCGCGTGCAGATGCACATTCAGTTTTTCGCTGAGGAGCCGAGACGGTGTGCCTTGGCCGTACAGCGGTGGTACAGCAACTGTGGCGATGGAACACAATGGACGTTCTCTTTCAGTCAGTCACGTTAGACGTTACGTCAGTAGTGACTGACAAATTGGGATCCGTATGGAAAACGCTGCTATTGCTGACCCCCTCCAGTGCCCTGCGAAAGCCGGCAAGTCCCCCCACACCAGTTGGGGCAGAAGATAGGACAGGGCTTAGGCAGAGGTGTCCGCCACTGCTGTTCCGTACAGTGGGACACTGGATAACATTGGGAAAGCATACCCAAGTAGCCACATCCTGTGTATAGGAGGTATCATGTGGAAATTACACATATGGACTGGCCATAGGGCAGTGCTACATATGAAAAGTCCCTGCGGTAGACTCAGCCTGCCTGGGGTGAGATACTACGCAGCAGAGATGGCAGATAAATCTCTGCTAGGGAAAGCCGTATCGTGGAAGAATACACATGTGGGATCACCTGAAGGGGGAATCACTACACACGGGCACCTAGCCCAGCACAAGGGGTGATCGACACCGAGCAGGTCCGGTGTTACTGCCTACCTGAGGCGAGTACACGAGAGGACACGGGCTCTACACGGAGATTATAGAATCTCGCAAACGTGTTAGGCGTCGCCCAGCCGGCAGCTCTACAGATGTCTGCTATCGAGGCGCCCCGCGCCAAGCCCCAAGAAGATGCCCCCCCTCTCGTAGAGTGTCCTCTCACTCCGAGGGGGCACGGTAACTGTTGGGCCTGGTATGCTAAGACTATAGCCTCCACTATCCAGTGGGCAAGTCTTTGTTTGGAGACAGCCTTTCCCTTCTGCTGTCCTCCAAAGCAGACAAAAAGCTGGTATGAGGTCCTGAAGCTCTGCGTACAGTCCACATAAATGCGCAAAGCGCGATCGGGACAGAGCAGAGCAACGGCTGGGTCTGCCTCTTCCTGGGGCAGCGCTTGCAAGTTCACCACCTGATCCCTGAAAGGCGTGGTGGGAACTTTGGGCACATATCCGGGCCGGGGTCTCAGGACAACGTGAGAGTTACCCGTCCCGAATTCTAGGCACGAATCGTCGACCGAGAATGCCTGCAGGTCCCCTACCCTCTTGACCGAGGCCAAAGCGGTGAGGAGCGCTGTC
>NW_015505774.1:429961-448243 GCF_001515645.1 Sinocyclocheilus grahami | reverse complement strand
TGCCGGCTTCCGCAGGGCACTGGAGGGGGTCAGCAATAGTGGCGTCTCCTTCAGGGAACGAGGGTTACACAAGTAACCTAGACGTTCCCTTTCAGTCAGTCACGTTCGTCAGTGACTCAGTGACTGACGAATTGGGATCCGTATGGAAAACGCCACTATTGCTGACCCCCTCCAGTGCCCTGCGGAAGTCCCCCCACCCACATCCCGCACATAGGAGGTATCATGTGGAATTACACATATGGACTGGCCCAGGGCAGTACTACATATGGAAGTCTCTGCGGTAGACTCAACCTGCCTGGGGTGAGATCACTACACAGCAGAGATGGCAGTGAACGACTGCCAGGGAAAGACACGGGCTTACCGTGAGGGGAGCCGTACCGTGGAAGAATACACATGTGGGATCACCCGAAGGGGGAATCACTACACACGGGCACCTAGCCCAGCACAAGGGCTGACCTTGGGCATGCACACGAGTTGGGGTGAGATACTACGCAGCAGAGATGGCAGATAAATCTCTGCTAGGGAAAGCCGTATCGTGGAAGAATACACATGTGGGATCACCTGAAGGGGGAATCACTACACACGGGCACCTAGCCCAGCACAAGGGCTGACCTTGGGCATAAACACGAGTGCTGGACCTGGCGTCTGGCGCTCCGCCACGCCTGACCACCGAGGCTCTACACGGAGATTATAGAATCTCGCAAACGTGTTAGGTGTCACCCAGCCGGCAGCTCTACAGATGTCTGCTATCGAGGCACCCCGCGCCAATGCCCAAGAAGATGCCACCCCTCTCGTAGAGTGTCCTCTCACTCCGAGGGGGCACGGTAACTGTTGGGCCTGGTATGCTAAGACTATAGCCTCCACTATCCAGTGGGCAAGTCTTTGTTTGGAGACAGCCTTTCCCTTCTGCTGTCCTCCAAAGCAGACAAAAAGCTGGTATGAGGTCCTGAAGCTCTGCGTACAGTCCACATAAATGCGCAAAGCGCGATCGGGACAGAGCAGAGCAACGGCTGGGTCTGCCTCTTCCTGGGGCAGCGCTTGCAAGTTCACCACCTGATCCCTGAAAGGCGTGGTGGGAACTCTCAGGACAACGTGAGAGTCGGCCGGCTCGAATTCAAGGCACGAATCGTCGATTGAAAATGCCTGCAGGTCCCCGACCCTCTTGACCAAAGCCAATGCAGTGAGGAGCACTGTCTTTAGCAACATAAACTTAAGCTTTATTGACTGCAGAGGTTCGAAGGGCTCCTCCTTTAAGGCCGTCAGGACCGAGGGGAGATCCCAAGAGGGTACCAGGTGGGGGTGCGGAGGATTCAGCCTCCTCGCACCCCTAAGGAACCTGATGATAAAGTCGTGCTTCCCAACAGATTTGTCGCCTACTGCATCGTGATGTGCGGCGATAGCGAGGGTGGAGGGGGACAGCCTTCGCTCCAGCCCTTCTTGCAGAAAGGAGAGCACGACCGCGATCGGGCATCTACGGGGGTCTTCCCGCCGAGAACCTCCGCGTCCCATCCAGAGACCACATGTGGAGATTCCACAGGTCCGGGCGTGGGTGCCAGAGGGTGCCCCCTCTCTGAGAAAGGAGATCCTTCCTCAAAGGAATATGCCAAGTAGGGGCTGTCGCAAGGAGCATCAGTTCTGGGAACCAAGTCCGACTGGGCCAGTATGGCGCTACTAAGAGGACCTGCTCCTCGTCCTCCCTGACCTTGCACATTGTCTGTGCGAGAAGGCTCACTGGCGGAAACGCATACTTGCGTAGGCCTCGAGGCCAGCTGTGTGTCTGCGCGTCCGTGCCGAGGGTCCTCTCGGACAGGGAGTGAAACAGCTGGCAGTGGGATGTGTCCGGTGAGGCAAACAGGTCTACCTGAGCATCTCAGAAGAGTCTCCAGATCAGCTGGACTGTCTCGGGGTGGAGTCGCCATTCTCCCGGAAGGGCGGGCTGATGTGAGAGCTTGTCGGCTGCATGATTGAGCTCGCTTGGGATGTGAACAGCATGAAGCGACCTCAGATGCTTCTGACTCCAAAGGAGAAGATGGCAGGCAAATTGTGACATGCGACGGGAGCGTAGACCACCCTGGTAGTTGATGTATGCAACGGTCACAGTATTGTCCGTCCGAACCAGTACGTGCTTGTAGTGTAGCAGCAATTTGAAGCAGCGCAGCGCAGAGCAAGCCATACTGCTAGCAACTCGAGGTAATTGACATGCCACTGCAGACGAGGCCCTGTCCAGGTGCCCGATGCTGCATGCCCATTGCACATGGCACCCCAGCCTGTGGCAGAGGCATCTGTTGAGACAACAACATGCCTGGACACTTGCACTAGGGGAACTCCTGCCCTCCTGCACGGGGTGACTGGGACCCAGTGAGTGCCGCATTGCCATGACCATCTTGGGACTTTTGGAGCAGAGGTGGAGGCAGCAGGAGGGCGCCCTCGGCGATGAGCGGGCGGAGGGACTGCAGCCGGCGGCGGGGTGATGACAGCAGTGGGCCACTGAGGCAGGATGTGTCTGATCGCCTCCGTCTGCTTCTGTGCGGCGGAGAACTGCTGGGCGAAGCTCTCCACCGCATCGCCGAAGAGGCCAGCCTGGGAGATCGGGGAGTCCAGGAAACTGTGTTTGTCGGCCTCCCTCATATCTGCTAGGTTCAGCAATAGATGTTGTTCCTGGACCACCAGGGTGGACATCATCTGACTGAGGGACCGCGCTGTGACTTTCGTCCATCGCCGTGCGCAGTTCCTGCATTACCCCAGGGTCAGAACTACCCTTGTGCAGCTGCTTCAACGCCTTGGCCTGGTAGACCTGCAGGAGGGCCATGGCGTGCAGGGTGGAGGCGGCCTGTCCAGCAGCTCTGTAAGCCTTGGCCGTTAGTGCGGACGAGAACTTGCAGGCCCTGGACGGGAGGCGCGGATTACCCCGCCAGGCGGCGGCGCTTTGCGGGCAGAGCTGCATCGCAACAGCGAGCTTGACTGGGGGGATCTCCACATACCCTTTAGCCGCCCCGCCATTGAGGGCAGTGAGGACGGAAGAAGCACTAGCTCTGTTTCGGGCAGAAAAAGGTGCCCTCCAAGATCTAGTAAATTCTTCATGCACTTCCGAAAGAAAGGAACCGGAGGTGGCTGCCGGCGATTGGTCTGTGACAGCCCCAGGAACCAATCATCCAACCTTGAGCGTTCGGGAGATGGAGGTGGTTTCCATTCCATTCCATTCTCAGCAGCCCGGGAAAGCATAGCAGTCAGCTCTGGATCTGACTCGGGCAAAGCTACTCTTCCTGACGGAGGCAGCGCAGCCGAGACCTCATCTCCAGAGCCTAGCTCGTCACCCGATGCAGTGATCGACATCCTGTCATCTGCCGGAGGCCCAAATGAGACGCTAGACCTCGCCCTGTCCGGAGTCTCAGCCACATCATCACAGAACACCAGAGGGTGCGATGTGCTGGAGGAGTGAGGGACCCGCGGAGACGCACTCGATGGGGAAGCCCTCACTGTGATCCTCAGATTGCACTGGCCATATGCCGAAGTAGTCCTCCGCTGTTGGGAGGAACTAGAACGGGGCATGGGGAGGGGGACTCCCCCTCGTTTAATGAAGAGGAGCCTCGATCGCAACATCGCGATGGTCATGTCCCCGTAATGAGAACATGAGTCATCCACGAGCGCATCCTCAGCGTGCTCAACGCCCAGGCACGAAATGCAGCGTTCGTGACCATCAGATGGAGCCAGGAAGCGACCACACCCAGAAACACACTCGTGGAGCTCTTTTAGATTTGCTCTTTTAGATAGCAAAAGTGTTGAATCGCCCAGGAGAGGTCGCAGCGCAACCACAGTTTGAGGAGCTGCAGCACACAGTCCAAACACCAACAGCAGCACTGGACCAGCAACCCCCGCTGATGCGCCGTAACACCAACACTGCAGAACGCTGTGTTGTAGACACATGCTCAGTAACCAGACCAGCTGAAAGGCTCGGCTCCGAAGCGAAAAGCTGAATGTGCGTCTACACGCGCTCTCCTTATATTCCCATGCTGCGGGGCGGGGTGTGCGACGCAAAGATCGCACGCCAACACTTATTGGCTTGTTTTGTTAACACTCGAAGGTGATTGGTCTCTCTAGCGAGGATCCCAATTCGTCAGTCACTACTGACGTAATGTCGAACGTGACTGATTGAAAGGGAACTACGTAATGCTGCCTCAGAATTGTTGTGCATGTATGTGACACTCACCGGCTGAAAGGCACGGTGTGACATTGCAGGACCGGTAGACGGCTCTCTTCCCAGTGCAGTAGCGGCCGTTGTTTCGGGGTGGAGGGTTATTACAGAGACGATGTGCAAACTGGACGCCACCGCCACATGTACGAGAACAGGAACCCCATGGACCCCAGGAGCTCCAGCTGCCATGATTCGATGTCTGTGACATAACAGAGATAATCAGAAATCAAATGATGAAGAGCAGACTGAATACACACTGAATCACGTCTGAGGAATTCACTGACATGAATGGGCTGAACTGTGGTTTTATGTGAAGGCGTGTGCACATCCATTCACCGACCTACAATAAACAAGCTCTGAGCCAAAATGAGTTTGAGACCTGAACGCTGGACATTCAGAGAGAGGAAGGGTGTGTGTGAGTGTAATAGAAACACAAACTGCGACAAACAAACATGCAAGCATGAAGAAGGCTCGAACAAGAGAAACATTCTTCATCGGGACTAAAACAAGTCTCTAAAGCACTTAATGACCTCTGAGATGTCGATAAAAATACCCTGCTAGACGAGAGGATGGGAAATTCCTGCCGGTTAAATGTGTTTGATACTAATCTAGTTAAATCAGAACAGTGAGACACAGAAGGATAACAGTCTGAGCTGCTGACAGGGAACATTCTGGAAAGGTTCTCTCAAAGTTATGAACAGTAATGTTAATAGAACGTTACATTCAAATTTATCTGGTCTTTAATAATGTTCTCCAAATGTTAGCACAAAATATATTATTTATACGTCGTTCATGGAATGTTTTTATGCACCAAGAGCTTGTAACACTCCAAAGAGAAAGGAAAATTTTAAATCGCATCATATGAACCCTTTAAATGTTGAATGTTCATCCCACTGTTTTTTTAAACGTTACTACTTGTTTCAGAACATTCAATAAAACTGAATGTTCCCCTAATGTTTCCATAACCAAGAATTTTTTTAAACATAAAAAAAAGACATTTTAAATGTTTATAGAATGTTTTCATAACTTAAAGGGAACGTTAGAAAAACGTTCTTAGAACAATGTCTCTCCTCCACAGCAGTGCTGAATCACAAAAACAGTGCTAAATATAAATAAAACGCCAGTTTGGGGTCAGTAAGATTATTATTTTTTTTAAAGAAATTTTTACTTATCAAAATCACATTAAATTGACACAAAGTGACAGTAAAGACATTTATAATGTTAAAACAATTACTATTTCAAATAAATGCTGTTCTTTTGAACTTTCTATTCATCCAAGAATCCTGAAAAATAAAATGTATCATGGCACAAAATATGAAGCAGCAAAACTGTTTTCAACATTGCTAATAATCAGAAATGATTGCTTGAGCAGAAAATCAGCATATTAGAATGATTTCTGAAGGATCGTGTGACACTAAAGGCTAGAGTAATGATGCTGAAAATTCAGCTTTGATTACATGAATAAATTACATTTTGCAATATATTCACATAGAAAACACTTATTTGAAATGGTAATAATGTGTGTGTGTGTGTGTGTGTGTGTGTGAGAGTGAGAGAGAGAGAAAGAGAGAGAGCGAGCACAAAGTGAAGACCCTACTCTTAAAAGCACTCTTTTATTTCCTTCTTAGACATCCAACCAATCACATTCTTCAAAAGACTGTGTCATAGCTAGCAATGGGGTCAGCCCCGCCTCCTCACTAAGATAAAAGTTTTTGTCTTTTCCTCTCTCAGAGTTGCTCTCAGATTGGTCCTGGATCACTTTTAAGCTTAGACTACTAGTAAGAAACTTTTAAGCTAAATTAGGAGCTCTCTGAGAGGATTCTTAGAATCTTTAAGAATACGGGCCCTGATGTTTATTATGTGAAGGAGACAGCGGTGAGAAAGATCAATTCTGTGAAACTCAGAGAAACACTGCAAACCTGGGCTCGTATTTACAAAACATCTTAAGGCTAAAAGTAGCTTGTAACTCGTAAAAATCTTTAAAATAATGAGTTCTCCTAAATTTAGAACTCCTTCATTTTTGCTTTAAGAGTATTTCACAAAGCGTTTTAGCACTAAAACTAGCTCCTAAATCTGTGAAACGTTAGGAGCAGTGAAGAGGACTCCTAAGTCACTAAGACCAAACCACAAACTGTCCTAAAATGGCAGTTGCTAGCAATCTGCCTCGGAACGTAAACGTTTTAGAAACATTTAACGATAATGTGATTTTAAAAAGGTATCGCCTTTGGTTTTGGAGGTTATCCCAACTTCAAATTTTCCTTTGATTATATGCTTGTTTTCATTAACCAATTGGGCAAGAAGTCACAGCTGTTCTTGAGTCCAGTTTGGTTTTCTTTTTTGTTTGCATATCTTACTATCAGCCATGATTATTCTACTGTTTATATGCATATTCGCTAATTTTTTACAAGAAGCATACAGGCTGACAATTAGCTGAACATACATATATATATATATTATATTGTTTAATTAGTGTCACTTAGCCTGCATTTTAAAATCTTTATTTGAATGAGGCAATTAACATTTTTATTTTTAAACCTTTATTTGAATATGGCAACATAATATCGCGCTCTACAATATTTCTATGAATAAATCTCTGAAAGAGACTATCGGCCAATCACTGTGTGCATAAGCATGCTGACATCATCCATAGCAACGAGGTCAACCCCGCCCTTACTCAGCTTAAGACTTCTCTCTATTCCTTAGTAAAAGTTTGTCTCAGCAGCTTTGTGAATAGGTTTTAAAAGAAAACTCTTAACTAAAAACTTTTAGTTTATTTGAATGAGGCAATTAACATTTTTATTTTTAAACCTTTATTTGAATATGGCAACATAATATCGCGCTCTACAATATTTCTATGAATAAATCTCTGAAAGAGACTATCGGCCAATCACTGTGTGCATAAGCATGCTGACATCATCCATAGCAACGAGGTCAACCCCGCCCTTACTCAGCTTAAGACTTCTCTCTATTCCTTAGTAAAAGTTTGTCTCAGCAGCTTTGTGAATAGGTTTTAAAAGAAAACTCTTAACTAAAAACTTTTAGTGCTATTTAGGAGAACTCTTAGTTGTAAGATAAAATGTTTGGTGAATACGGGCCCAGGTGCGTTAAGAAAATGGGTGCGATCCAAATGGACAAATGAGAGCAAGTTGTTTAAAGGCACAACAGGACGAACATCTCTAATGTCCTTGGCCAACTAGCTTCCTCAGAAAGACTAGGTTGGATGACTATGTAATGAAGTTTAACTGGTGAGCAGAATGAATATGATTACTATGATGACTATGACGGGGTATATACAGGAATCATGGAGTTAAATTTAATACCTTTTAAAGGGGGCATTATGCAAATATTTCCACATAGTGAGGTAGATATGTGGGGGCGTGTTAGAACGAGTCATTTTAGGGGGGCGTGGCAGAGTCTTAACTTTAGTCTTTGCAACTTCAGGGATCTTATCTATGCACAATCAGCTTGTAACACTCCAAAGAGAAAGGAAAACTTGAAATCGCATCATATGACCCCTTTAATACCTTTTTTAAGACTCTTTCCATACATTTTAAGACCTCATCGCCACTCCAAGTTTTAACCGGTTACATCGGCGACACTTTAACTTACATTTATATATATTGATTGTAAGACAGCACAACTATACAGACTTACTTTGTGATAACTCCTTGTCAATACAACATAATTCAGAAGGGGGGAACAAAGCACAAGATAATTAATTGAGTGACTAACCAATGCAACCCAAGAAATAAGAATTAGACCAATAAATAAAACAACTGACAAAACTTATTGAGGAGGGGAAATAAAGCTCTCCGAGCTAACGGGCCAATGAGTTCACACAGTATATTCAAAAGATGTATTTGTCACAAAACTTTCTGCAAACCATAGCTGTTTTGTGGAACACTGCTCATGACAAACATCTGACTGAACAGACAGTTTACCTGTGATTACGAAGTGCTTGATTTGATGCAGACTTGACAGAGAGTACTGCACCTGATTGTGTCTGAACGATCATGGAAGGTAAAATAATGATCACAACTATTACATCATTTTAATTGTGCATCCCAAGCCCATGCTAGTAAAAAAAAAAAAAAACAGCCGAAATTAGCGCAATTACCATGTCCCAAATATAAAAATGTAATTTCCATCCCTAAAATACATATTTTACAGTCACTGTTATGCACATTTATCATAAACACAGCTCAAATGCTTCCTACTAGTGTGGCCCAAAACATTTAGCACAATTTTATTACAGGTAGAATGCAAAATGTTTCAGTACAAGCATTTCAACCAAATGTAATTTATGCAATATTTCAAACCTTTAAGCCACTGGGGAAAATCAACCCATGGCAACAGTTTAAAAGCAGCCCAATTTTGTGGACAAAACAACAACAACAACCCTGCATCCAACACGAGCTGCAGAAGTCAGATTTGACTGATCACAGGTCAAAAGTAAGGAGCGGATGGGAGCATGCAGTAATGGTCGCAACAGCGCAGTCAGTCAGTGAGCGCCGTAACAGATGACATCAAAACTTGCGGGATTCCATAAATAAACTACACAGAACCCCACTATTTGGACAAATATACATAATGAAAAGATGATACAAAATTTAATACCTTGGAAAATGGCATTTAAGACGTTTTAATACTTTTTAAAGGCCTTAATACATAAATGTCAACAATTCTGTGTTTTTCTGTCAATATGGGGTGCTGTGTGTACATTAATGAGGAAAAAAAATTAACTTAAATGATTTTAGCAAATGGCTGCAATATAACAAAGAGTGAAAAATTTAAGGGGGTCTGAATACTTTCCGTACCCACTGTATATATATATATATATATATATATGTGTGTGTGTGTGTGTGTGTCTGTGTATGTGTATTAATAAAAATTTGCTTAAAAAAAATAGTTTTAACATGAAAACGTTTTAGAAATATTTTTTTAAATACAAAAAAAATAAAAAAAATGACAAAGCACATATAATCACTTAAAATCAAACTAAAATAAAAATAAAACCAACCTGATTATAAAATATTGCCAAAATATGAATTGATTCCAAATATTACATATATCTAATATTTTGTATTTAGGAACAGACACAAAACTAAAACTAAAACTGAAATAAATAAATAAAAAAAATAAATAAAACTATTTAGAAATATTAAAACATGATCCAAATGACAAAAGCAGCACACAACAAAAGTAAGCACACAACAAAATGACTAAAACATTTATAGAAATATAAAAATGTACTACATAAAAATAAAAGCTAATTCGAATTATTAATAAAAACTATTATAATATATAAACAATACTAAAATAACACTGGACCAGCTCAAAATCAACACTGATCAACATAAAACAGCATGGGAATTAAACTAGTCAACATGAAATGCAATTTCCAATTTGTTTTACTAATATAATGTGACCTGATTCAAAGTGAAAAAGGTTATTCAACAAGAAAAATCTATATTGTGGGACTTGATTTTTTCAAAAGATGATAAATAAGAGGAACTGATGACATCGAAAAGAAGTTGAAATGAAAGTCATTTCAGAGGCATTAAGATTAAAGATTATGAAGACAAACAAGTAATTTGTTAATTTCGCATCAATCTTAATCTCTGCTCTTACCGAGTAGTGTCTCTTTCGGGTTTTGTCCACACATTTCCCCTGAAGACAGATCCGTCCCTTCCCACACGGCGTTCCTTCCACAGCTGGGAGTTTCTTGGTCAGACACACCATCTGTCCCTTCCTGATGATGGCACACCACAGACGAGCACACACGTCCATCCCAGGACAAACAGTGTACTCCGGCCCAAAGGCCAAATGGCACTGCTGAACCGCGTCATAACTCTGACCCGGCAACTCCTCCGGACCCAAGAGAGGCAGACGAGGAGTGTCCAACAGACACTCAGCTACACACACAAACCACAAGAGCAATATGTCAGGATGATTATGGAGAAATTGTGTGCAAAATGTTGATTTTCTGTATATGCACAGTACTTATCCCAAACGCATAGTTTGGCATCAGTACGATTTTTTAAAGGGGTCCATAAAGTTGCAAAGTCTCAAACCCAAATAGATCTTTTTTATAAAAGTTAAGACTGGTCCACACCCTCCTAAAATGCCATGTTCAAACACGCCCCTACATGTCTACGTCACGATGTGGGAAGATTTGCATAACGCCGCCCAAATGTTCACACAAAGAAAGAAGGCATAACTTTATTGTTGCTGCCACCGCCGCCACCATGTTGTGAAGACGCTGTGGGTTTCGTTGCAAAAGCAAAAACTACTTTGTTTTGTCTTCCAAAAGAGGACACAACTAGAAATCAGTGGTTAAGTTGTATTTACAACACTGTTCCAGAACACTGCAACCCAAATATTCAGATGTGTACAGTGCATTTTATGGAGGACTGTTTCCTGATCCTGGTAGAGTAGACTACAATGCCGGCTGTTCTGACTCACAGACTGTAAGTACGTTTTTATATTTAAAGAATTTGCCACTGACGATTCAAACGCAAGTTTTGAGCAGTGTAGAGTAGCGCTTGTTGTTTGTCATTTCTCCGATCACAAATGCAGACATGGTTTTATGTTTACGCAGCGCAACGCGTAAAAAGACAGAATAAGTCATTATAATCCGTAATTATGTCCCCACTGGATGCAACAAATGCCTCGTTTATAATGGGTTTTGTCTCGTCGCTCCGGGACACGGCATCACAGTATGATAAGAGGCGAATCATTTCCGTCACACGCTTTCGGTATTCACATGGTATTCAGCCAATCACAACGCACTGGATAGCTGGCCAATCAGAGCACATCTCGCTTTTCAGACCGATGAGCTTTGTAAAAATCGACGCGTTTCAGAAAGGCTGGGCATAGAGGAGAAACAATAATGTACAGTATGTGGAAAATAATGTGTTTTTTGAACCTTAAACCACATAAACACATTTCATTACACCAAATACACAAAATAATGATCTTTGTTTTGAAAGAAGTCTCTTCTGCTCACCAAGACTGCTTTTATTTGATCAAAATATAGTAAAAAAGTGAAATATTATTACAATTAAAATTAGCTATGTTCTATGTGAATATATTGTAAAATCTAATTTATTCCTGTGATCAAAGCTGAATTTTCAGCATCATTACTCCAGTCTTCATTGTCACATGATCCTTCAGAAATCATTCTAATATATTGATTTGCTGCTCAAGAAACATTTCTGATTATTATAAATGTCTTTGACATCACTTTTGATCAATTTAATGCAGCCTTGATGAATAAAAGTATTCATTTCTTTTTTTATTTCTTTTTTTCTTACTATTTTAGATCAAAACATTGCAAAAGCTGCTTAAGAAAATCATCACTTTTGATCAATTTAATGCAGCCTTGATGAATAAAAGTATTAATTTCTTTTTCTTTCTTTTTTTCTTACTATTTTAGATCAAAACATTGCAAAAGCTGCTTAAGAAAAGTTGACAGCAATATTATATGTGTGCAGATGTCTTTATTTTTTCTATTTCTATTTATTTTTTCCACATAGTCAATAAACTCTTTTCTATGCCTGGTTACAAAATGTCCAATAACAATATACTTTTTCCAACAAGTCATGGACTTTTATTTTTTAACCCTCTGTTATTGTTTATTTGGGAGTCACACTTTATTTGTTCGCGGTCAAAAGTTACACCTGAATTTTAACTTTTTTTTATTTTCAGTGAAACCAATGTAATATACTTTTGTTCAATAATATTTTTTCTTTTTGTATTTTGAGATACTTTCATGGTACTATTTAATATTTATGCAATTATTCCATTACAAATAGATCAATTTTTACCAATGAAAATAATAATAAAAACAAATTATAATATTTTCAATTATGGCAGTATTTCATGTTAAAATAGAGACAATGCCTTTATAATCCAATTTTTGAAGGCAGATTAGTGCCATTTGGTGGGAGTAAAAAAAGAAATAAAACGTATGTAATTCCATGGTTTAGCCACTAGATTCCTATAGAGCTCTATATAAAAGGCTTATAAATTCTCAAGTTGTTTTAGACAAATACCTTTTTTTTTTAAGTTGTGGATTTGGATTTATATTTGGACATTCTTAAAGACAACTTTTTGTAAATGTTGGTTTGAAATGTCAGTTTTTCTATTAATTTTACTACAGTCAAACCTGAACACAAAGAAAGACATTTTATTACACATAACATCAAAGTTCAACAAAAATTAAAAAAATATGAACAGGACTGCTTTATCAGAGCTTAATCAATCTGATTTCAACCTCTTATTTGAATCTTCTGACTCAATTTTGCCATACTATTGCCACACCAGTTCATAATCGTGTATAATAGCGTTGTGTGTGTATGTGTATGTGTCTGTGAGTGTGTGTAAGTGAGCATGTGTTTGAGTGTGTGTCTGTTATATACTCTTGATGTTTTAGAGTGTAACCTTTTCCTTGGTGACTGTGTTTTAACTGCATTGTGGCTAAATTATTGATTTTATTTCAAGTATTTGCAAAAACATGCTTTGTGTTACAGTCACACTAATTCATATATGTAACCCTGGACCACAAAACCAGTCTTAAGTCGCTGGGGTATATTTGTAGCAATAGCCAAAAATACATTGTATGGGTCAAAATTATTGATTTTTCTTTTATGGCAAAAATCATTAGGATATTAAGTAAAGATCATGTTCCATGAAGATATTTTGTAAATTTCCTCCTGTAATTAAAACTTAATTTTTGATTAGTAATATGCATTGCTAAGAACTTCATTTGGACAACTTTAAATAGGCGATTTTCTCAATATTTAGATTTTTTTTGCACCCTCAGATTCCAGAATTTCAAATTGTATCTCGGCCAAATATTGTCCTATCCTAACAAACCATACATCAACGGAAAACTTATTTATTCAGCTTTCAGATGATGTATAAATCTGAACTATCAATCAACTAAATTCTGCATTTTGTTTGCAATTGTAAATTAAAATAAGTTTAAATTATTTTAAAACCTTTTTTAAATACAAAAACTAATAAAAAGACCACAGCACATAACAAAATGTCTAATATGACTGGTTTACCAAATTAAAAGAAAAACTGTAAAATATTAATAAAGTAAAAATGTTTATAAAAAAAGTTACATAAATTCAAATTATGAATATGAACTATGACAGTATATAAATACTAAATTGATACTCGACCAGCTCACTATAAACACTGACTAACATAAACCAGAATGGAAATTAAACTAGTCAACATGAAATGCAATTTGCGACCCATTTTGCTATAATGTGGCATGATTTCAACATTATTGCTGCTTAAACATCAAAAACAAGCAGTATCATAAAACAGTCTTGAATCTGATCCTATCAAATTGAAATTAGCCTTATAATCATTACCAAATAATGTTGCAACATTTTTGAGAAAAGCAACATCAAATTGATGTGATCAAACACGATTGCTTCTCACCGTTGCCATCATCGAAGAAGTCTGTGATGGTGGCAGACGTGCAGCGGCTCCAGGGTTTGGATGCGTCGATGGAGGTCAGGATGGACGACATTAGCCGCTTGTCTTCAGTGGAGCCGAATCGCTCCACGCAGAACTTGGAGTCGTCATGTGACAGACCCAGTAGATGCCCTGCACACAGGAAGTGATTTCATCAGCTTGTGTGAGAGTGCACATAGATGTTTATTCGTGTGTGTGTGTTTACCAATCTCATGTGCCACAGTGAAGGCGGCGTGCAGCCCGTCATCCTCAATGATGGCACAGCTCCTCTCCGGTGAACACACGGTTCCCACGTCAGCCATGCCGAGAGTGTCACACGAGTGATGACCGCACAGATCCTGCACACATCAGCATCAACATGAGACACCAGACCCATTGCTCACACGTGCCTGCATCCACACCATCACAAACAGCGTTAATTTAGTATTATTTATAGTGTTTATTCATATTTTTAAATTAGCTTTTATTTTTCTATTTTCCGTTTTTTTTGCTTTGAGTTTAATTTTTACTAATTGTGTTATTAGCTTTTGCAATTTTTATTTATTTATTTATTTTTTTGCCATTTAGGTTTATCTTATTATTTCATGTATCTAATTATCGGGTTGATACAGTGAGCATCAGTGGTGGAACTGCTAACGAAAATAGTTTGTTGTTAATTCATTCATTTCAATTAAGTTAATTGAAATAAAGCTGAATAAAATAATAATAATAAAAATAAATTTGAAAAACTTTCTAAATGTATGTTGAAGTATGAAAATTAGTACAACTAAAACAGACAAACAAAACATATTTAAATCAATTAATTTATGTTGAAGTACTACAATTACTAAAATGAAATAGACAAATAAAATGGCAACTGGTTAGCATGCTAAACTAACTAGCATAAGTAAAAAAAAACACAGGCATGGTGTACTTCGGTGAGGTATTTCTCGTTAATGGTAATCTGTTCAGTCATTTCTGTGCAGCTCGGTCCAAATACCATCTGATCAGATTTTCAACAAAATTGGACATATTTTGTAGGAGGAGTAGCGAAACATTACTTCAATATGGTTGAAGGGCACATTAATGTAGAATGGCAAATGACAGGTCGCCAGAATCAGCATAACCCATGGAATGAAAGAATATAAAAATTTGGACAATGTTTTCAAAAGTTATAAGCATTTTTGTATCTTGGGAACACTAGGTGGCGCTGTGTTCCAACTTCTAAGGTACCTCCGGGACGTGCGGTCAATGATCCCAACCAATTTTTGTGCCGATATGTCAAATTGTTTAAAAGATATTGCAATTTATGACAAATCTCAAAATGGTGGACACTTCAGCCAATCCTAGCTAAAGGAATGCATAGACACCAAGATCATGATTTCTTTACTAACTGTTCAAAGGTTATTGGCAAAAATAGCCATTTTTTTGTATCTCATAATCCATAGGTGGCACTGTTGCCAAATTGGGCATGGACCCTCAGATCATGGTGTTGATGAAGCGAATTAGCATATTCCATATTATGATTGATCACAGTTTGGCTGAGATACAGTCTCTGAACCAATTTTGGGTCAACATCGCCAAGTTCACAACATAATAACTTTTAATCAAAGCTGAATATCAAAATTCTGTTCAGTAATTTCTGTGCGGCTCAGTTCAAAGATCATCCCTGCCAATTTTGGGAAGAATTGGACAAATTTTGAAGGAGGAGTAGCGAGTCTTCATGTAAACTATTGAATGTGTTTAGCATGAGGAGAGTAATCAGATTAACTAATTAAATCAGAATAACTATTAATTTCATTTTTCTAGAACAGAGGTTTGAAAAGATATACAGTAATTGTTTGAAAAGTGAATTTTTGAACTGGTGGTGGCGCTATAGAGATGGTCCTAGAGACCCCAAAGGTCAGCTCACTATTAAGGACCACCACTACAAGTGTGCCAATTTTCATAAATTTCCTGTGTTCCATTCATAGAGCTGCCATTGACTCTCATTGGGGAGGAATAATAATAACAAGAATACATACAAACGCGATAGGGGTTACGCCCCTTCGGGGCTTGGCCTCTAATTAATACATTTTGTAATAAAATATAAATTATACTAAAAAACTTTGGTAAGCAATTTTGAGGAAAATGTTCAGTTTTAGTTTTTATTTCTTTCCCATTATTAATTTTAGTGCTTCAATTTAAATTTAATTTAGTTATTTTCCTAGGCAATATTTCAAATTTTTGTTAAAGGTTTTTCCATCTTATATTTATATTTTATTTCAGATTTATTTAAATAAATTTTTAAATTAACAATAATTTGTTTTTATTAATCCCGGCTCAAAAAAAAGAAAGAAGATGTTTACATTTATTTATTTAGCAGATGCTTTTATGTAAAACTCATCACAGAGCTGACAATATTCATAATATTCAACAATGTTTGTTAGATTAGATTAGAATAGATTTGATTACAAATCAAAGCATTATCAAATTAGGCCAAATATTTAATAAATTTACAAGAATAATGGATGGCAGACATCCCGAATCTGTGGAAATCTGTACAGATTCTGTGGAGGTCTGGAAATATGAACTGATTATTTCAGAGAATGAAAGCAAAGCCAAATATTATTTCTACTTGGCTTTTTGAATGTCTTCTGAACTGATGCCACTAACCTGAAAATCTCAAATCAAGTCATTTTTCTTTTTCTTTTTTAGTTCTACTATTTATACTTGAATGAGCTTTTATTTGTATATTTTTAGGCCTGATTTGATTTTTTTTTTAAGTTTTAGAAATTTTGTCATGCACTTGTCATTATTCGTTATTTGAATATTTTTATTTAGCTTTCATTTAATTTATTTTTATTTTGGTTTTAGTAACTTTGTAACTCATTTCATTTCAGTTAATTGCCAAGACAACATTTCAAATTTTTAAGTTGATGTTTTTCGTCTAATATTTATCTTTCCTTTTATTTCAGCTTTATTTCAATTAACGAAAACAATTAACATAAACAATAACACCAATGGTGCTCACTTTATCAAATTGGTATTTGGAAACAATGAGACCAATGAAAAGACACAAAGCTGTCAATATGCTGTGAATCTGTCTGAAAATGTTTTCAATGAGTATTTTGACTGTAGTTTAACTACTTTATGAATAATTAGCAGTTTCAGAGCAACAGCATCAGCAGCACAGACCTTCACTGGACGTCCTGAACACGTTTTCATGTTTATTGTCAGACGTGATTGACCATCAATCCTCACAGACAGACACGCAAATGCTCTCAAACACAGTCAGACAGGCTGATCTTTGCTGGTTCAGTGCGAGCGCATGGAAACAGCCTGGACTGAAAGCGGCTCTTCACACTCTCACATTTATAAAAGCAACACAGTAAACAGCTTGAGAACGAGTTTAGCTCATGACCTCAGCGGAGCGCATGTGTAATGTGTAATCAGGTGAGAGCCTGAGCTCACGCATCTACAGCTCACGTTCCCATACTCCTATAGAAATGACCGATGACTGATCATTCTTACAGCTTTCGCTCTTTTCTCTTATTCTTAGTAGATTTATACATGTTCGGCAGTGAATGTGAGTGTCTGCATTGTGCAAAAACCACCGCCATGATGCTTGAAACATCTGGATGGTTGCTAGGACGTATTGCACAGAAAAACACCACTCACATTTTCTTCAGAACCTTTAAAAAGCAAGTTGAGTTTCCACAGAAATGAATAGAGCAACTTGATGTGAACAGATATTCTGAGGAATTCCTGCCTGAGGGAAATATTTCGGCCAAAGGACGAGCTGGAAAAAGAGGGAAATATTGAGGGAAAATTACAATTACAGATCACACGGAGAGATGCATGCTGCACCGCAAAAAAAAAAAAAAAAAATCCTGTTAGCATTGACACATTGTTTTATTTTTCTTATTTTAAACACAACAGTTTTGTTGGATTTAGGAGTAAATTCGACATGCAATGAAAATTCACTAATTTTCTAAATGCATGATAGGTCTTATTGTGAACAATCATTCATGCACATTTCATTTTTAAACAATGTTTTGACCTAGTACTGTTTAATCAAATTGTCATAACTGGATCTTCCAGTAAAAAGACAGACTTATCTCTGGCGACATATGCAGGACTTGAGATACATACACTAAATAATAGAAATACCATTTTAAGGATTTACTTGAAATAAATAAACTTGAACTAAAATTAGAATGAAAACAAAATGTATAAATAAAATCTAATTCAAAATATTAACAAAAACTATAAAAGTATATTAATAATACTAAAAGGACTGGAACCAAGCTACATATTTATTTATTTATTTTTGATAATCCATACATCAGACGTTGAATGTATGCCACATCAAAACATGGAACTTGAGATTATCTCAATTTAAAAAACAAAACAAAACAAATAAATAAATAAATAAGTAAAAATGCAAAAACTGAAGAAAAAAAAACTTTTCACAGATATTCTCTGCAAACGGTCTTATAATCATAATCAATGTTTCGATGCATTTACTGGAAAACAAAAGGCTTTTTGCACTAAGAAACGATCCCAAGAGTTATGAGGTGCTCACAGGTCAGTCCAGAACATCGACTCACATGCAAACGCAGACAAACACA
>NW_015505774.1:422323-429602 GCF_001515645.1 Sinocyclocheilus grahami | reverse complement strand
AAAAAAAAAAAAAAAAATCCTGTTAGCATTGACACATTGTTTTATTTTTCTTATTTTAAACACAACAGTTTTTTTGGTTTTAGGAGTAAATTCGACATGCAATGAAAATTCACTAATTTTCTAAATGCATGATAGGTCTTATTGTGAACAATCATTCATGCACATTTCATTTTTAAACAATGTTTTGACCTAGTACTGTTTAATCAAATTGTCATAACTGGATCTTCCAGTAAAAAGACAGACTTATCTCTGGCGACATATGCAGGACTTGAGATACATACACTAAATAATAGAAATACCATTTTAAGGATTTACTTGAAATAAATAAACTTGAACTAAAATTAGAATGAAAACAAAATGTATAAATAAAATCTAATTCAAAATATTAACAAAAACTATAAAAGTATATTAACAATACTAAAAGGACTGGAACCAAGCTACATATTTATTTATTTATTTATTTTTGATAATCCATACATCAGACGTTGAATGTATGCCACATCAAAACATGGAACTTGAGATTATCTCAATTTAAAAAACAAAACAAAACAAATAAATAAATAAATAAGTAAAAATGCAAAAACTGAAGAAAAAAAAACTTTTCACAGATATTCTCTGCAAACGGTCTTATAATCATAATCAATGTTTCGATGCATTTACTGGAAAACAAAAGGCTTTTTGCACTAAGAAACGATCCCAAGAGTTATGAGGTGCTCACAGGTCAGTCCAGAACATCGACTCACATGCAAACGCAGACAAACACACGGAAATGCTGATATCCTGACGCCTCTAGCGTTTGGCATGGGTTCTGAGCAAACATGTCGACGCAGACAGACAGGAAGACAAGCGGGAGGAGCAGACGACTCTGGATATTTGATTCTACAGCGCCGTGAGTTTCTGTCACCTGGTTCTGATTTACAGGGCATAGCAGGGCCAAACATACGGCCTTGGGCTGCTGATCTGGGGTCTTTTCTCACAAGTCCATCAGTGATGAGAGGAACATCAGTAGCCTACTGACCTGAGTGAAGGGGTTCAGTCACGTCACGTCTGGCCTGTTTGGATCTACAAAATCAGATGTCTTAGGATGAGAAGGATCCCATATTGCAAAAAATACTTTTTCTGTCCAAAGTATATTTTAAACAGATACAAAATATATGTTATAAACAGTGAAGCTCAATGTATTTATATATTTAAATAGTTATTTAATTCATAAATTAAATATGCTTAGTTTCAACCTTCATATAGCAAAATATATTTCAATTTTTTTTTCAGTGGCATGAAAACAAATTTCCAGTCGTACAGTAGCTTATATTTATGTTAAATGTTCACATGTTATAGACCGCAAAGTTTTTCTTTAAATGTCACATATTCAGTGTTATTTTTAGTATGGCTGAGATACTATTAGTTTTTGCTAATATTTTGAATTAGATTTTATTTTTATATTTTCTGCTTTAGTTAAAGTTTTTAGTAATTTTGTTGTTTGTTTTTGTTATTTTTTATTATTTTTTGTTGTTTGATATTTTAAATTAGATTAATTTTTTAAATATTTTCTGCTTTCATGTTAAATTTAGTTAAAGTTTGATTAATTTTGTTGTGTTTATGTCATTTGTATTTAAGCTGTTTATATATATATATATATATATATATATACACACACACACACTAAAATAATTAACACAAAATCTTAAACTTTAATATAACAGATTAAGTTTTAATTATATTAGTCAGGTTAAACTAAATGGAAATGAGAAATCTTGCCTTGTCAATTAGGTGAAATAAAACAATTTTAAGTTTTTTATATTTTATTTAAGTTAACATTTATTTAAAGTTTTTTTGTATGGTTTTAGTTTACTATAATTAGCTTTAAATTTATGTATTTTCTTGAACTGAAATATATGAAGGGCAAAATATATTGTTAAATGCTTATAAAAATATATTTATATATGTAAACCATATTTTCAAAAATATCCTAAAATGGTCAAAAAATACATTGGTAGAAAATATATTTAAGTAAATATATTTTGGGCCTTTTTTGTATATTTTGCAATATTATTTGCAGTATGGGTTTAAACGATACTGTTCCTCTAACATCTGAGCTCCTGAAAATCTCTGAAATCAACAGTTTGCTTGAACAAAATAATATTCAATATATCAGTCATATCAGCTCCTCTTGTGTCAAAAACAAATTCTTCATCCTACTGAGTTTCTCGGCTGAGGCCGGATCCGATCACAGACTGTTGCTACCCAACGCTGGCATGGATCATAAGGATTTGGGACAACGGGAGTGCAGACGGATGGATGCAGTGCGTCCAGAATATCTCAGAGGTTTTCAGTGAACTGTCAACGTATAGCAGCTGAAACACCGGACGTGTGAAATGCCCCAGACAGACGGCGGTGGAGCGGTGAGGGAATGCTACAAACATGACCATAGGATGTTAGAAATCACTGCAGGAGACATTAGACCAAACATGCATGATTATGAACAGAAAGAAAGACAACACGCACAAATGTTTGTCTTATAAAATCACATGTAAAAATCACACATGAACTCTGTCTCGTACTCCTGAACAAACAGTACAGTATTTACTCTGTCTGTACGGATTCATACACCCTCTATGTGTACAGTACATAGTGTGTGTGTGTGCAGTATACAGGCTCAAAAGGGCAGGCAAACTGGGAAAATGTACCAGCCATAAAATGTCTTACTTGCTATAAAAAAGGACTTTAAATAAATAAATAAATAAATCAAATATATCATTTTTATTTTATAAATACATAACTTTAAAAAACTACTATAATTATAAATAAAGTATATATATGAGCAATATCACACGAGTTGCAGATTTTTGCCGATATCCAATGCTGACACCGATTTTGTTTTGAAACAACACCAAGTCTCTCCTGTGCAGAATTATAAACAAATTATTTTTTTGAGCAAAAAGAACATTATTTTGTGTATTTGGTGTAATGGAATGTGTTTATTCAATTCAATTAAATTCAAGTTGATTTGTATAGCACTTTTCATGATACAAATCGTTGCAAAGCAACTTTACAGCAAATCAAGTATAGATCTTTTTTAACATTATGCGGTTTAAGGTTAAAAAACACATTATTTCCCACAGACTGTACATTATTGTTTCTCCTCTATGCCCAGCTAAACAGTCCTCTAAATCCTCTATGATTTTTTACAAAGCTCATCGTTCTGAAAAGCGAGATGTGCTCTGATTGGCCAGCTATCCAGTGCGTTGTGACTGGCCGAATACCTCAAGCGTGTGATGTAAATGTTACGCCCCTTAACATACTGTGATGTCGTAAAAGACAAACAACAAGCGCTACTCTACACTGCTCAAAACTTGCGTTTGAATCATCAGTGGCAAATTCTTTAAATATGAAAATGTACTTACAGGCTGTGAGTCAGAAGCACCGGCATTGTAGGTTCAGGAAACAGTCCTCCGTAAAATGCGCTGCACACATCTGAATTTTTGGGTTGAACTGTTCTGGAACAGTGTTGTAAATACAACTTAACTACTGATTTCTAGTTGTGTCCTCTTTTGGAAGGCCAAAAAAAGTAGTTTCGCTTTCACAACGAAACACACAGCGTCTCCACGATATGGTGGCGGTGGCAACAATACTAAAGCGAGAATCAAAGTTACGTCTTCTTTCTTTGCGTGAACATTTGGGCAGTGTTATGCAAATCTTCCCACACAGTGACGTAGACATGTGGGGGCGTGTTTAAACGAGGCATTTTAGGAGGGCGTGGACGAGTCTTAACTTTTATAAAGAATATCTCTTTGGGTTTGAGACTTTAGTCTTTGCAACTTTAGGGATCTTATCTATTCACGAACAGCTTGTAACACTCCGAAGAGAAAGGAAAACTTAAAATCACATCATATGACCCCTTTAATAGATGGTCTAAAGCAAAAGAGCTATAAAAATTCTAAAAATCTAAAGATCTCCTTGTATTTAGGTTTTCATAATCCGTTTGAAAAAAAAATATTAATGAATAAATCTGTATATATTAAATTATTTAATTTACAAATGTCATGTTTGTGATTTTTAATCATGTAAGCCATAGTTTCTGACCTGTAAATCAAAACAATTGCTGATTCATTTATTCAGAAACACAAGTATCTTAATGATATTTGTGTACTATACTTTCATTTATCCAAGATGTATCACTCGTATAGTTTTTAAATGGGGACAAATGCAACGCTTAATATGGCTGCTCTATCAACAGAAGCTCCGCCTTCTGAGTAAAAGAGCCAATCGCTAATTGGTAAAGTCATCGCGTCACTGCAGCTGTCGTTAGAAGTCTCAGTTGCTATAGAAACAGTCATCATTCTGGAGACGTGCTTAGGACTGCACATGCACATTGGCTGGTCTAGCTTGATAATAAAAACATTTAAAAATAAGCTTTTTTTTACGCTATTTGAGTAAAAGAAACAACATTTATGAGACAGTTGTTGTCAGATTCCATTGGTAATTTCAAATCTGAAATTTAATCGTAAGCTTGGTGAACAGTTTTGGAGAATTTGATGTTTCCCCATTCAAAGAGATAGCTGCACTTGCATGCCCGAGAGTCGTTTCAAAGATGGCCACCAAGTGAAATGACTTGCATTACAGGGACTTTGCTCTAGTATGGTACACTGGACTCGTCATTCTGTACTCGCATTCTTAAATTAAATGCGGCGATTCAAAACAGTAAATCTAGCGTTTATACAACAGTTTGAGGCATGAGTGTGTAAATACATAAGAAACAACAACAGAGTGTCTTTAAAAACCTATTTTGTGCAGAACTACTTCCTTCCGTCATGGATACAAGTCTCAAGTTGACAGTTTAACAGATGAGCCCAAGCCTCCATTACTAATTCGAAAACGTCACTTCAGAACTAGTAACGAAGGAACGTTGAGTTGCTTCATTAAAAGCTTATTGTATTACTGTATTAAAAGCTCACTGTTTATGTAGAGTATTTTGAGAGAGAGATGGATTGAGTGAGTGTGATTACCTGCATCCATTCTTCAGCTCAATCTCATACTCACAGTAAAACACTGGTTTGAATGTCCGCTGAGTAAAGCAATATCTTTGTCATAGTATCCTTTCAACTGTTAAAGGGGTCCTATTATGCTCTTTTACAAAGTCTTGATTTTGTTTTGGGGGTGTACTAGAACATGCGCTCATTATTTTTCACATAATTTACATTATTACAATACCTCTTTCCCAATTGTCTTTCAATATAAAAGTATTTTCTGTTGACTCACTCATAAAAACAGTCTCAAGATCTTAAAATATTATTTATAAACAACAACAGCCATTATAAAAGTTGCTAGGCAATTCAGTCAAAAGTACAAAGGCAGCGCTCTGACATACAGCATTAAAGTTACATAAAATATAACGTGATGAGATTTTGCCCTCAGCCAAAACTATTGCTCTGGAACAAATAAATGATTAATGAGACCAAAGACTGCCCATTAGATTTACCCAAAACAAATTATATCTCATGTTTAACCTCTATAGAGACATAGGAGCCAGTGGCAAATTCCAGAAGATCTGACCGAGGTAAGTCTGCTCTCAGCAGGTTCATGAGCGCTGAATAGCCACTGATGCCCTGGAGCCACTGATGAACCACCATATAATTCTCTATTATAGATCATTGCTTGGAGCTCGCGTCTCCGAAAACGTCGAAGCAAATTTTCAATTAGGCGTTACCATTATTAACAAACTAAATATTTGAAATATAAACAAGCACATTCTCTCATAAAAAAACTACATTCCATGACACAAAAAAAGTAATATTTATAAAATTATAGTGGATTTGGCCATCAGCTATGACACTCGCTGTGAGAAATACAGCAAGCAGAGTGATGCAAACAGTGAAACAGTTGGAGCTCTGTTATCACTAGAATATCGCACTCCTGGAAAAGGTTATCAGCCAATCAGATTCGAGAACCAGAAAGAATGGTTGTATAAATAAATAAATAAACCTGAGTTTGTACAATAACAAAGGATTATTAAAATATTTTTTTAACCAAATATGCTTTAAATTGATCAAACGTGACTTTAAAGACATGCAAAATCTTTCAAAAGATTTCTATTTCAAATAAATGCTGTTCTTTTGAACTTTCTATTAATAAAAGAATACGAAAAAATAAAATATCACAATTTCCACAAAAATATGAAGCAGCACAACTGTTTTTAACATTGAATCAGCATATTAGAATGATTTCTGAAGGATCATGTGACACTGAAGACTGGAGTAATGATGCTGAATGATGCTGAAAATTCAGCTTTGATCACAGGAATAAATTAGATTTTTCAATATATTCACATAGAAAACAGCTATTTTTAATTGTAATAAGTATTTCTGATAAAACAAATTCAGCCTTAGTGAGCAGAAGAGACTTCTTTCAAAGACATGAAATAATCTTACCACAGGATTTTGACTAGAACCAGAAAATCTGAGCATATCACACCAATCCTCAGGTCCTTACACTGGCTTCCAGTTATATTTAGGATTGATTTTAAAGTACTTTTATTTGTTTATAAATCACTCAATGGCATAGGACCTAAATACATAGTAGATATGTTCACTGATTATAAACTTAATAGACCACTCAATTCAATTAGAAATACCAAGGGTTCACACAAAACAAGGGGAGTCCGCTTTTAGTTATTATGCCGCCCGCAGTTGGAATCAGTTTCCAGAAGAGATCAGATGTGCTAAAACATTAGTCACATTTAAATGCAGACTCAAAACTCATCTGATTAGCTGTGCATTTACTGAATGAGCACTGTGCAATGTCCGAACTGATTGCACTATATTTTATGTATAATCATTTTCTATTCTTAACCGATTTAAATTCATTTTAAACCTCTTAAATCAATTTTTTAAATCATTTTCAAAGTTTTAAATTCCTTGTTTTATTGTTGTGATTTTTTTTGAATTATTTTTTCATTCCTTTTATGTAAAGCACTTTGAATTACTATTGTGTATGAAATGTGCTATATAAATAAACTTGCCTTGCCTTGCCTAAGCAAGCACTAATGAAAGTGTGTGTTACTGCATCTGCACCTGCTCTCATCTGAAACTCACACGCGTGTTTTTCTGGATTTGGATGTGATGGTGACGTAACAGAATATCCTCTGATGATAAAATCTTCATCTCTCTTCTCGGACACATGCGTCATTGTGTCCCACAGCCTCAACGCAGTCATGCGTCCGTCGCCTCTGATCTGATGCTTATAATCACACATTCACTCAGATCCCATGAGCTCAATGTGG
>NW_015505774.1:418444-422207 GCF_001515645.1 Sinocyclocheilus grahami | reverse complement strand
ACCATTGTGTATGAAATGTGCTATATAAATAAACTTGCCTTGCCTTGCCTAAGCAAGCACTAATGAAAGTGTGTGTTACTGCATCTGCACCTGCTCTCATCTGAAACTCACACGCGTGTTTTTCTGGATTTGGATGTGATGGTGACGTAACAGAATATCCTCTGATGATAAAATCTCTCTTCTCGGACACATGCGTCATTGTGTCCCACAGCCTCAACGCAGTCATGCGTCCGTCGCCTCTGATCTGATGCTTATAATCACACATTCACTCAGATCCCATGAGCTCAATGTGACTCTTGTTCTGTGGTCTGAATTGACTACAGCGAGATGAAGATGTTTATAAACCCTCTTCATTTCTCTTGACCTTATAAAGGTTGTGCATGTGATGCATGTGACCGACTAGTCATAGATCACATGACTTTAGTTGTACTTGTATCTAGGCTTGTCACACTCATGAATTTTGTCATACAAATAATTGTGATTAACAATTTCATTCTGTTTTGTTCACGTCACTTACAGTGTAAGGCAAATACATGATTTTACTTGGAATCATATAATAGTAAATTCATACAATTTAGCCTACTTAATAATATTAATAATATTTATAGAATTCATTATTTATGATTAATATAATATAATATAATATAATATAATATATAATATAATATAATGAGTACCCGTGACAGTGATTCGGCCTTAGGCACGAGGCTGCAGATAATCACTGCCATAATATATAATATAATATAATATAATATAATATAATATAATATAATATAATGAGTACCCGTGACAGTGATTCGGCCTTAGGCACGAGGCTGCAGATAATCACTGCTATTTTGATACAGAGCGATATCACACCAGCACGAGTGTGATATTATATGATATGATATTATATGATATTATATTATATGACATTATATGATATGATATTATATTATATTAATATACAACTCATAAAAATAGTCTCTTTTCGGTATCTAATGGCGGAATAATGTAAATAAATCACCATTACGAACACACACACACACACACACACACACACACACACCGTTTTTTTATTAAACATTATTAAACACTACTATTATTTATATAAAATACTATTTATTGAACGATATTTAATAAACAACAACAAGCCATCATAAATGTTGCTAAGCAATTCAGTCAAAAATACAAAAGCAGCGCTCTGATACAGCATTAAAGTTATATAAAATATAAAGCTATGAGACTTTGCCCTCAGCCAAAACTATTTGCTCTGAGACAAATAATAGATTATTGAGACCAATCGTTGCCCGTTAGATTGTTTAACCACTATAGAGACATCAGAGCCGGCAGAAATTCCAGAAAAACTGGCTGAAGAAAGGCTGCTCTCGGTGGGTTCATGAGCGCAGAACGGCTACTGATGCCCTTGAGCTCACATCTCCGAAAATGTCAAAGAAAATTTTCAAATAGGCGTCATCTTTATTAACAAACCGCATATTTGAAGTCTAAAAAAAGTACAGTCTCGCGTAAAAAAAAAACTTTTAAAACTACATTCCGTGATACAAAAACAATATTATTTATAAAATTATAGTGGATTTGGGCGTCCGCCATGACACTCGCTGTGAGAAATACTGCAAGCATAGTGAGACAAATGGTGAAACGGTTACCGTGCTGATATTGGGTGAATATCTCATGGGTGGAAAGACCTATCAGCCAATCAGATTCGAGGACGAGAAAGAAATGTTATATAATATAATATAATATAATATCATATATTTACATTTAAGCTCTTCCCTCATGTGGATGGCAAAATGTGATTGAAATGTATTGTTATTTTATTATCATTGTGATACTTTTATAGTTTTTGTTTATATCTGGAATTCAATTAGATTTTTTATATTTAAAAATTTTATGTGGTTTTGTTGTTTTCATTTATTTTTTTATTATACTTTTTTTTTCTTTATCTTTCATTCATTTTTTATTTCAGTTTAGACATTTAAAATTATATAGACATTTAAAATTAAATCAAATTAATAATTTTAATAAAAAAAGTTATTAAAAGCTTTCATGCAAATTTTAGTAAACGTTTTAGTAATTTTGTTGTGTTTTTGCCATTTTTATTATTTATTTATTTTTTAGCTGAAATAAACGTTTTTCTTTTTAAATATATATTTTATTTCTGGAAACATTTATTTTATTTCAAGTAACAAAAATGTTTGTTATAGTTTTAGTTAACTATTCAGTACAATTACTATGGTTATCTCAAATAATTGTGATTGCATCAATAACCATGATCAAACAATTAATCAATTATTCTGACAGACCTACTTGTATCTAAAGTGACAGGAGGAGAAAAAAAACACAGAGACTGCATGACGTATTATTAACAATTCACATTACATAAACACTGACCAATTAGTCCCTTGTTGTTCTGGAGAGCTAGTAAAAGTGAGTGTTCTGTCAGTGTGATGTGGATCACATGTTTTGAAGGGGTCATTCATTCCCTCAGATGTTCTGACAGTGTTAATGAATCTATACTGTATTTGACTAAAAGACTTTCAGTGTCATTGTGCTTCAGGGCTGGATGAAGAACACAACATTACAGTGGCAGAGGTCAGATCATTTGGTATTCAATCAGAAAAAGACACATATTAACATGTGCGGTCTTATTAAGTTCAGGAATCATTCTATCAAAAAATTATCATTCTGCCAACATTTACTCACCTAAACTGAAATCTAGTTGCCAAGGCAACATTTATCATTTTTTCTCAGATTAATTTTATGTATTAAAATAACTTTAAAAAATAAAAAAATAAATGCAACATACATGAAAACATGTCTGTGATGACATTTCTGTAAAATTATAACATGATGCTTCTTGCATATTTTGTTTCACTTTTAAAGTGAAATGTCCAGCAAGTAGCACTAAAACCACCTTCAATTTTATCTGAAACCTATAAGAGTGAACCAAGCAACATTTTATTATACATTGGTTGTTGTTCTTGTAGTTAAGGTTCAGAAATGAAATGTCTAGTGAGTGGTGCTAAAAGATTAATGCTCTATCGCATTTGAAAATAATGTGCCACCAACACTAAAACTAATCGATTTAGTTAACAAAAGCAAATGTGAAATAAAAACACATTTGCAATTTTTAGCTTGTACCAGGCACGCTACTGTCACGAATCCGAGTCATGTCACATCACGGCTGATCATCCAGAGTCACGTCACATAATGTCTGTTCGCTCTGAATCCTGTCACTTCCTGTCTGTTGGACCCAGATCCTCAGGGACTGTTCTTCCGTTCAATCTCCACCAGAGGTCACTCTTTCATTACATTGACTCTCGCACAACACAAACTGTTGCATATCACCCCTGACTACATATCCCATCATTCATTGCACAGATTGCACACAGCACTGATTGCACAGCTGTTTCATATCACTCACTCACTATATAACACTCACTCAAACTACCATTCTCTGCTGAGTATTGTTTAGCCTGTTCCCTGTTCCGAGTCTCTGTGTTTCCTTGTTTTGCCTTTGCCTTGCCTGTTTTCTCAGTTTCTGATCCTTGCCTGTTTCCCTGGATTTATCCCTCTCGTCTCGCCCCTGTGATTCTGTCTGCCGATCGTTGACCTACGCTAACCCTAGAACTATTCTTGTGTCTTGCCCGCCACATACCTGTTTGCAATTGTTCGACCCTGCCTGTTATGACCACGTCTCTGAAATAAAAGCTTGCAGATGGATCCACACGTCTCACGTCTCGCCAGCCACGTTACAGAATAA
>NW_015505774.1:412747-415326 GCF_001515645.1 Sinocyclocheilus grahami | reverse complement strand
TATTATTTATAAAATTATAGTGGATTTGGGCGTCCGCCATGACACTCGCTGTGAGAAATACTGCAAGCATAGTGAGACAAATGGTGAAACGGTTACCGTGCTGATATTGGGTGAATATCTCATGGGTGGAAAGACCTATCAGCCAATCAGATTCGAGGACGAGAAAGAAATGTTATATAATATAATATAATATAATATCATATATTTACATTTAAGCTCTTCCCTCATGTGGATGGCAAAATGTGATTGAAATGTATTGTTATTTTATTATCATTGTGATACTTTTATAGTTTTTGTTTATATCTGGAATTCAATTAGATTTTTTATATTTAAAAATTTTATGTGGTTTTGTTGTTTTCATTTATTTTTTTATTATACTTTTTTTTTCATTATCTTTCATTCATTTTTTATTTCAGTTTAGACATTTAAAATTATATAGACATTTAAAATTAAATCAAATTAATAATTTTAATAAAAAAAGTTATTAAAAGCTTTCATGCAAATTTTAGTAAACGTTTTAGTAATTTTGTTGTGTTTTTGCCATTTTTATTATTTATTTATTTTTTAGCTGAAATAAACGTTTTTCTTTTTAAATATATATTTTATTTCTGGAAACATTTATTTTATTTCAAGTAACAAAAATGTTTGTTATAGTTTTAGTTAACTATTCAGTACAATTACTATGGTTATCTCAAATAATTGTGATTGCATCAATAACCATGATCAAACAATTAATCAATTATTCTGACAGACCTACTTGTATCTAAAGTGACAGGAGGAGAAAAAAAACACAGAGACTGCATGACGTATTATTAACAATTCACATTACATAAACACTGACCAATTAGTCCCTTGTTGTTCTGGAGAGCTAGTAAAAGTGAGTGTTCTGTCAGTGTGATGTGGATCACATGTTTTGAAGGGGTCATTCATTCCCTCAGATGTTCTGACAGTGTTAATGAATCTATACTGTATTTGACTAAAAGACTTTCAGTGTCATTGTGCTTCAGGGCTGGATGAAGAACACAACATTACAGTGGCAGAGGTCAGATCATTTGGTATTCAATCAGAAAAAGACACATATTAACATGTGCGGTCTTATTAAGTTCAGGAATCATTCTATCAAAAAATTATCATTCTGCCAACATAAACTCACCTAAACTGAAATCTAGTTGCCAAGGCAACATTTATCATTTTTTCTCAGATTAATTTTATGTATTAAAATAACTTTAAAAAATAAAAAAATAAATGCAACATACATGAAAACATGTCTGTGATGACATTTCTGTAAAATTATAACATGATGCTTCTTGCATATTTTGTTTCACTTTTAAAGTGAAATGTCCAGCAAGTAGCACTAAAACCACCTTCAATTTTATCTGAAACCTATAAGAGTGAACCAAGCAACATTTTATTATACATTGGTTGTTGTTCTTGTAGTTAAGGTTCAGAAATGAAATGTCTAGTGAGTGGTGCTAAAAGATTAATGCTCTATCGCATTTGAAAATAATGTGCCACCAACACTAAAACTAATCGATTTAGTTAACAAAAGCAAATGTGAAATAAAAACACATTTGCAATTTTTAGCTTGTACCAGGCACGCTACTGTCACGAATCCGAGTCATGTCACATCACGGCTGATCATCCAGAGTCACGTCACATAATGTCTGTTCGCTCTGAATCCTGTCACTTCCTGTCTGTTGGACCCAGATCCTCAGGGACTGTTCTTCCGTTCAATCTCCACCAGAGGTCACTCTTTCATTACATTGACTCTCGCACAACACAAACTGTTGCATATCACCCCTGACTACATATCCCATCATTCATCGCACTGATTGCACACAGCCTGTTCCGAGTCTCTGTGTTTCCTTGTTTTGCCTTTGCCTTGCCTGTTTTCTCAGTTTCTGATCCTTGCCTGTTTCCCTGGATTTATCCCTCTCGTCTCGCCCCTGTGATTCTGTCTGCCGATCGTTGACCTATGCTAACCCTAGAACTATTCTTGTGTCTTGCCCGCCACATACCTGTTTGCCATTGTTCAACCCTGCCTGTTATGACCACGTCTCTGAAATAAAAGCTTGCAGATGGATCCACACGTCTCACGTCTCGTCAGCCACGTTACAGAATACTCAGCCCAACAAGGATCCAGCGGCTTTTCCAAAGGACATTGGCCAGGTATGGACACGGCAAGAATTTTGTTAGCCCTTAAACAGGGTCCCCGATCTTTGGAGAACCATATTCGAGAGTTTTTAGCCATCGCTCACTATTCTGATTTACCAGACTGTTTATTGATAGAGTTTTTCTGCGATGGCATAAATCAACCTCTTAAGTCTGAACTTAGATGTGAGGGTCCACATTCGTCACTCGCTCAGTTAATGGATTATGCCTTGTTGATGGTTGGATCTTTGTTTACTGTGGGTGTCGTGGAGGAAGAATGCGACACAGTGTCTGTGACTGAAGTGGTGGCTGTACCAGAGCACGCTTACAAAATGGCGGTGACAGCGGAGCCTGATCGCAAAATGGCGGACACAACAGCACTCCGTCATGTTACAGCTGCCCATCTTGAGTCCAGTCAAGTCACGGTT
>NW_015505774.1:408057-412396 GCF_001515645.1 Sinocyclocheilus grahami | reverse complement strand
GTTGAGTCTAGTCACAGTTGATCGTCACGAGTCAGATCAAGTCACAGTTTATTATCATGAGTCTGGTCAAGTCACAGATGATATTCATGAGTCTAGTCAAGTCACAACTGATCGTCATGAGTCAAGTCTAGTCACAGTTTATCTTCCTGAGACAAATCTAGTCACAGCTGATCTTCCTGAGTCGAATCTAGTCACAGTTGTTCTTCAGGAGTCAGGTCAATATGGTGTATCTGGGCCGCGTACTCCACCGCCGTTTTGCTAGAGGCAGCGGCACCGGCTACAAAATCTCCAGAGGTGGCGGCTTACGCTGCAGAACCTCCCAATGTAGCAGTGTCCGCTGCTGTGCTCCCAGAGGCCATGGTATCCACTGCAGTCTCTTCAGAGGTGGCGGAGCATGCTGCAGAACCTCCCGAAACGGCGGTGCTCGCTTCAGCTCCTTGCGTGGTGGTGGCGCCCAGCAACGCACTTTTAGCCTGTCCTGTTCCGGCCAAGGAGGCCGCCTATGCACTATGAACTGGATCGTATAGTGTTTGGAGCGTCTGGAAGCCGCTCTTTGGGGGGGGGCTCTGTCACGAATCCTGTCCATGTACTTCACACAGCACTGATTGCACAGCTGTTTCATATCACTCACTCACTATATAACACTCACTCAAACTACCATTCTCTGCTGAGTATTGTTTAGCCTGTTCCCTGTTCCGAGTCTCTGTTTTGCCTTTGCCTTGCCTGCTTTCTCGGTTTCTGATCCTTGCCTGTTTCCCTGGATTTATCTCTCTCATCTCGCCCCTGTGATTCTGTCTGCCGATCGTTGACCTACGCTAGCCCTAGGACTATTCTTGTGTCTTGCCTGCCACATACCTGTTTGCCATTGTTCGACCCTGCCTGTTATAACCACATCTCTGAAATAAAAGCTTGCAGATGGATCCACACGTCTCACGTCTCGTCAGCCCCATTACAGTTACAAAGAAAAGCAGATCAGAAAAGCTAAATACTGAGCTGGTTATGTCAAATGTCAAAATTTATTAGTTTACAAATCACACAGTATGGTAAAAGTGTTTTGAGCTCATAACAAAGTATTGAGCAAGGAATCATGTGAAAATAAGTATATTATTTGTGTGAAAAGGAATAAAAGTTGTTTTACTGCAACTAGTGTTAATTTTAACTGGAAACTACAGTGAAGGTATGTTTGTGCAGAAATGCAGGTTAGATGCACATATTTCCAATGAGCCTGTATTGGCCATTTCCCAGGGAACTCATGAACTGATCAAACGCACACCTTGAAAGAAATGTACGTTGCTTCAGACAAAGGCATCTGCCAAGTAGGGCTGTACGATTAATCAAATGTGATTGTCATGCACATTTTTATAGCAATGCCGGTTCTGTAATCAGCAGGAAATCATCATCACGTGCTTTCAGATGGAGCAGAATTTACTACACAGAGCCGTAGTTCACTGACAAGTTATGCAAAAAAATTGCAGACGATTTTATTGCGCGATTATTAAATCGAAGAAATCGTTCGCGATAAATGACAGCTGTTTGCATAGCTTCTCAGTGAACTACGGCTCTGTGAAGTAAATGCTGCTCCATCTGAAAGCATGTGAAAATACCACATTTAATAACATATTTTTACTCCAAACTCACTTCATAACGTCAGTCGAGTGTTTGAAATAAATCCTGCTGTGAGATGATGTGGCTTCTTGCACAGAATAAGGCACGCAACATATTTCATAGTATTTAAGCAGTGATAAAGGCATTGCATTATAAATATACTTCATTTTAAAGAAAATTATAATAAGAACTCAGATAAACCGTATATTGCCATAATCGTGTGTTTAGTCTTGTGTAGTTGAATCTTCTGTTTATTCAGCTGCAGCGATAGGCATTTTCTGGGTTTCTTCTGCGAGGTGTATTTGGAGTTTCAGCGCGAGAGTGCCCTCTGGCCTTCGGATGGAGATTTACTGCTGATCATAGAACCGTGCTTCACTGAAAGATACGCATGACAATCGCAGCTTCTGTCGAATCGCGATCTCGATTCCATTTCGATTTATTGTGCAGCCCTACTACAAAGTACAAAAATGTAAGGTGCCTGGCATCAATGATATCAAACATGGTGCAATCCCAGCTAACAGAATGTTCTCACAACTTTCACTAAATCCAAAATCTTCTTTAAGTAATGTTTATGGAATTTTTTAATAACTTTATTCATATTTGATATATGTTCTCATAACGTTGAGAGAAAACATTCTTAGATCAGCATTCTCAAAACGTCCTTAAGATGTCATTTGTACTTGATGAAACATTTTCTATTAACTTTAAATAACGTTCTAATCACGACAAGAAAACTGGATATTTAAACGTTCTTAGAATATTAAAAAGAAATGCTCAAACAATGTTATATTGCGGGTGGATTTCAGTAGTGGCGTGTAACACAGTCACTCCCACAAGCCACTTTGGAGGGTTCAATCAGGGTTTCAGTGGGCCTTAAAAAGTCTTAATTTAGTTACATCAAATTTAAGGCCATATAAAGTCTTAAATGCCTTAAATGGTTACAAGAAAAGTCTTTATTATAATTTCAAGGGGTCTTAAATTTGGGGACGGAAAGACAAAAAGATTAGACGGAAAGATTAAACTTCAAAAGGCTATGATTTCATTGAATAAATATGAGCTGCATGTTTCAAAGTCAAAAAGCTGTTTTTATATGAATGCATCTCTGAAGGGAACTGGCTGTTTTTAGAAAAGTTTCAGACGTATTTTCTTTACATCTTACCTGTAATGCCTGATAAAGTAGAGTTTGTCCCTGCTGAAAAAAACAAAAACAAAACAAAAGCTAAAACCAGCCTAAACTGCTTGGCTGGTGTTACCAGGAAATGGCAGATTCTGTTTTTTTTGTTTTGTTTCTTGTTTCTCTCAACAAATATCTAGAATCAGTGTTAGTCATGAGGCAGAGGAGGCTTTGGGAAACTGTGCAGCAGCAGCAGCAGAGAGGAAATTATGCTTTAGTTATTTCATAGCCTTTGTGTTTGGGTTTGGCGGCATTTCCGAGCTCTCAGTAGGTGTCTGTGGGCTTCTGCTGCCCATCATGGCTTGTTGACATGGTGTACTTCACAACCACACACTCTTAAACACACACACTGTACGCCACCAGGTGTGTCAGACTCCACTCCACCAGAGGAAAGACACCGCTGGCACCGTCCATCCTTCAGACACTGCCAACAGAAGCTACGTCTCTGTGGAATCTGGTGTGGCGGCTCTTGTGAGAGGGAAACTACGTCAGCGGCACTTACAGGTGCCAACCGAGGGCAGCTGGGAATGAATGTCAGTCACAATTCTGCTGCTAGAGGAATTAGTTACGTAGTTGAAGGAATAGTTCAACCACAAATGAAAACTGAGTTACTTCATGGGAACAGATTTAGGGAAATTTTACATTCCATCACTTGCTCACCAGTGGATCCTCTGCTGTGAATGGGTGCTGTCAGAAAGAAACGTTTTTAACTTCAAACCGAGTCCATAATCCATAATAATGCTTGAGCTGTGCATATTTCTCTCCTGATTCAGACCAGATGAGTTTTTCACAGGAGTGTTATTACGGATTATGGACTCGTATTTTAGCCGGAAGGTATGGTTCGAGGTTAGAAACCTCAATGGATTGGTATCTTACAAACATTCAGCTTTTGGCTTCACAAGATGTTAATTGATGGACTGGAGTCGTGTGGATTATTGTGATGTTTTATCAGCTGTTTGGACTCTCATTCTGATGGCACCCATTCACTGCAGAGGATCTATTGGTGAGCAAGTGATGCAATGCTACATTTCTTCAAATCTGATGCAGAAACAAAATCATCTACATCTTGAATGGCCTGAGGGAGAGTAAAATTTCATTTTTGGGTGAACTGTCTCTTTTAAACTATGCTTGTAATCATCACTCAAAACATGATTTCTTGGTAACACTTTGGAATAAGGTTCACCAATTAGTGCATTAGAGATCAATACTTTAAAAGCATTCATTAATCCAGGTAATGGGAATTTATGCATACTCTAATACTGTATATATACAGTGAGGCAAAAAAGTATTTAGTCAGCCACCAATTGTGCAAGTTCTCCCACTTAAAAAGATGAGAGAGGCCTGTAATTTTCATCATAGGTATACCTCAACTATGAGAGACAAAATTAGAAAAAAAATCCAGAAAATCACATAGTAGGATTTTTAAAGAATTTTCAGTATTTCAGTAATTATTTTAGTACATAAGGTTAAACTAAACGAAAATGAGCTGAAATAAAAATGTTTACTTTTTTATATTTTATTTTAGTTAACATTAATTTCAAGTAATGAAAAAGTTTTTTA